>NC_058520.1:376528152-376831005 GCF_904849725.1 Hordeum vulgare subsp. vulgare | reverse complement strand
ATTGAGGGAACCTCAAATCTTTTGACACATGCCACTGAATATTACAAAGAGCCGCTCGGCCCTGCTAGGAGGAACATGCTTCACTTAGCCTCTGACACGTGGTTTGCGAAGGAAAATCTCAGTGTTGAGGATAACAATCTGCTCACTAGTGAATTAACTGAGGAGGAAGTGAAGAAAGCTTTGTTTTCCATGGATAGTAATAGAGCACCTGACCCTGATAATATACCAGCTGAGTTCTATAAACATTGTTGGGACTTTCTCAAGAATGACTTGATGAAGCTATTTGAAGCTTTTCACAATAACTCTTTGGATGTGGCACGACTGAACTATCGGGTGATCCCCTTGCTCCCTAAGCTGTATGGAGCTAAAAAAATTCAATAATACAGTCCCATTTGTTTATTGCGGTGCCCCTACAAGTTGATTACTAAGGTCCTAAATGACAAAGTTGCTAGGTACTCTGATATTTTGATTAGTAGGCATCAAAATGCATTCATTAAGCATATGAACATTATGGATGACATACTTACTTTGCATGAAATTCTCCACCATACGTAACGCAGAAAGAAAGTGGGTATAGTTTTAAAGTTCGACTTTTTGAAAGGCTATGATAAAATCAACTGGGATTTCCTTTTGGAATGTCATAGAAACCAGGGTTTTGGTGATACCTGGTGTGGCTGGGTGAAGAAGATTCTCTATGATGGCATGCTACCTCTTGAGCTTGCGTTGGTTTTTCCCATGAAGAGAAAAGGGTGATGCGGCACAGTAGGAGTAAGTATTTCCCTCAGTTTGAGAACCAAGGTATCAATCCAGTAGGAGTATCAAGGCAAGTCTCCAAAGTACGTGCGCAAAAACAAGCAAACTTGCACCCAACGCTATAAAGGGGTTGTCAATCCCTTCACGATTGATTGCAAGATGAGATTTGAAGGCGGAAAGTGCAACAAAGTGAAAGTGTAGAGCTGAAAATATGAAGTGAAGTAGACCCAGGGCCATAGTGTTCACCAGAGGCTTCTCTTATGATAGCAAATATTACAGTGGGTGAACCAATTACTTTCGAGCAATTGATAGAACCGCGCAAAGTCATGATGATATCTAAGGCAATGATCATACATATAGGTATCATGTCCCAGACAAGTAGACCGATACTTTCTGCATCTACTACTACTACTCCACACATCGACCGCTATCCAGCATGCATCTAGTGTATTGAGTTCATAACAAACAGAGTAACGCCTTAAGCAAGATGACATGATGTAGAGGGATAAATTCATGCAATAGATATAAACCCCATCTTTTTACCCTTGATGGCAACAACAAGATGCGTGCCTCGCTACCCCTTATGTCACTGGGTGAGGACACCACACGATATGAACCCAAAACCAAGCACTTCTCCCATTGCAAGAATTATAGATCAAGTTGGCCAAACGAAACCCACAACTCGAAGAGAGTTACAAGGATACGAAATCATGCATATAAGAGATCAGAGGAGACTCCAATAACATTCATAGATAATCTGATCATAAATCCACAATTCATCGGATCTCGACAAACACACCGCAACAGAAGATTACATCGGATAGATCTCCATGAAGATCATGGAGAACTTTGTATTGAAGCTCCAAGAGAGAGAAGAAGCCATCTAGCTACTAGCTATGGACCCGAAGGTCTGTGGTGAACTACTCACGCATCATCGGAGAGGCAATGGTGTTGATGAAGAAGCCCTCTGTGTCCGAATCCCCCCTCCGGCAGGGCACCAGAACGTGCCCCAGATGGGATCTTGCAGAGATAGAAGCTTGCGGCGGCAGAAAAGTATTTTCGTGGCTCTCTCCGTGGATTCAGATTTTTAGGGAATTTATAAGCGGAAGAAGTAGGGCAAAGGAGCCAAGGGGGCCCCACAAGCCTGCTAGGCGCCCCCAGGACGCGCCTAGGGGGCTTGTGACCTCCCCCGGGGTCCTTTGCCTTGGTTCTCAAGTTCCCTGCGTATCTTCTGTTATGGAAAAAATCATTCCGAAGATTTTATTCCGTTTGGACTCCGTTTAAATTCTCGTGTGAAAAGGGTCAACAACATGGAAAAAATAGGAACTGGCACTTGGCACTGAGTTAATAGGTTAGTCCCAAAAAAGATATAAAATGCATACAAAACATCCAAAGTTGACAAGATAATAGCATGGAACCATCAAAAATTATAGATACGTTGGAGACGTATCAAGCATACCCAAGCTTAACTTCTGCTCGTCCTCGAGTAGGGAAGTGATAAAGACTTAATTTTTGATGTGGAATGCTACCTAACATATTAGTCCTTTGCAACTTTTTTCATGTGACATGAATGTTCAGATCCGTAAGATTCAAAACAATAGTTTGCTATTGACATGAAAACAATAATACTTCAAACAAACTAGCAAGGTAATCATGAACTTTCGAAATAACAAGGCCAAAGAAAGTTATCCCTACAAAATCATATAGTGTGGCTATGCTCCATCATCCCCACACAACGAATTTAAATCATGCACAACCCCGGTATTGGCCAAGTAATTGTTTTTGCACTCTTACTTTCTCAGACCTTTTTCAACTCTCACGCAATATATGAGCGTGAGCCATGTATATAGCACTATAGGTGAAATAGAGTGTGGTGGAGGTTGTGAGGCAAAAAGGAAGAGATGGTCACATCGACTCGGCGTATCAAAGGGCCATGGAGATGCCCAACAATAGATATCAATGTGAATGAGTAGGGATTACCATGCAACAGATGCACTTAGAGCTATAAGTGTGTGAAAGCTCAAAAGGAAAACTAGTTGGTGTGCACCCAACTTGCTTGCTCACGAAGACCTAGGGCAATTTTGAGGAAGCCCATCATTGGAATATACAAGCCAAGTTATATAATGAAGATTCCCACTAGTATATGGAAGTGTCAAAACAAGAGACTCTCTATACTGAAGAACATGGTGCTATTGTGAAGCACAAGTGTGGAAAAAGATAGTAGCATTGTCCCTTCTCTCTTTTCCTCTCTTTTTTGTGGATGGGCTCTTTGGCCTCTTTTCAATTATTTTTGGTGGGCATCTTTGGCCTCTTTTTATTTATTTACTCACATGGGACAATGCTCTAATAATGATGATCATCACACTTTTATTTACTCCCAACTCAATACTTAGAGAAACGATGACTCTATAGGAAATGCCTCCGGCAGTGTACCGGGATGTGCAACGATCTAGCTTGGCGTGTGACATTGAAACATCTCGCTAGCTATCTTACGATCATGCAATGGAAATATGTAAGTCACGGCACAAGTCATGATACAGAACGGTGGGAGTTGCATGGCAATATATCTCAGAATGGCTATGAAAATTCCATAATAGGTATGTATGGTGGTCGTTTTGAGGAAGGTATATGGTGGATTTGTGCACCGGCGAAAGTTGCGCGACACTAGAGAGGCTAGCAACGGTGGAAGGTGAAAGTGCATCTATACCATGGACTCACATTAGTCATGAAGAACTCATATACTTGTTGCGAATGTTTTATTAGTAATCGAAACAAAGTGCTAAACGCATACTCCTAGGGGAAGGGTTGGTAGGTGTTAACCATCGCACGGTCCCGACCGCAACACAAAGGATGACAATCAATAAATTAATTATGCTCCGACTTCCTAACATAGCGGTTCACCATACGTGCATGCTACGGGAATCACTAACTTCAACACAAGTATTTCTAGATTCCCAACACCCTACTAACATAACTATGATATTACCATATCCATGTCTCAAAACTAATTGAGAGGAATCAAACTTCTCTTTACTAATCGATGCACATGAATATGAAAGTTTTTATTATATCCTCTTTGGATGCCTATCATCTTTAGGACTACATTCATAGCACAAACCAATTACCAAGTTACTCAGAGAGAGAACTCTCAAAAAGATATAAGTGAAGATCGAGAGTTCTTATTTCTCCAAAATATGACACCATCGTGCTCTAAAAAGATCTAAGTGAAGCACCAGAGAAAAGTTATCTAGCTCAAAAGATATAAGTGAAGCACATGCGAGCTAAATTGCCTAACTCAAAAGATATAAGCGAAGCTCAATGAGTATTCTAGCAATATCACGATGAGTGCATGTATCTCTAAAAAAGGTGTGCAGAAAGGATGATTGTGACACAACAAAAACAAAAGCCTCCTATAATACACGACACTTCAAGCAAAACACATATCATGTGGTGAATAAAAATATAGCTCCAAGTAACGTTACCGATGGATTGAAGACGAAAGAGGGGATGCCTTCCCGGGGCATCCCCAAGCTTAGGCTTTTTGGTGTCCTTGAATTTGGCTTGGGATGCCTTGGGCATCCCCAAGCTTGAGCTCTTTCCACTCTTTATACCATTGTCCATGAGAACATCACCCAAAGCTTGAAAACTTCACAACACAAAACTTAAACATAAACTCGTGATACCATTAGCACAAGAAAACAAACTACCAACTCTTTAGGTACTGTAGCAAACTTGATTTCTATTTATATTGGTGTTATATTACTGTATTCTCACTTTTCCATGGCTAGTACACCCCGATACTATCCATAGTTTCATCAAAATAACCAATCAACACAACAAAAACAGAATGTGTCAAAAACAAACCAGTTTGTAGCAACATGTATACTTCGTATACTTCTGGTATCTCAAAAAATATGAAAAATTATGAAAATTGGGGCAATTGGCATATCAACCAGAAAAAAAGAATCAACTCAAAAGCTCTTTCTGGATAGGAATTAAAAATAATTTCGTGAGCGCAAAGTTTCTGTCTTTTTCAGCAAGATCAAACAACCATCACCAAAATTAGTCATAAAGGTTTTACTTGGCACAAACACAAAAAGAAATGCAAAAAACACAATCATAACAGAATTATGATGGTGTGGATACAACAAAATAGAAAGAAAAAAGCAAAGATAAATTCATTGTGTTGCCTCCCAACAAGCGCTATTGTTTAACGCCCTTAGCTAGGCATTGATAACTCAATGATGCTCACATAAAAGAAAAGAATAGAAGCACAACGAGAGCATCATAAAGCATGTGGAAATCACATCTAAGTCTAACATACTTCCTATGCATAGGCATTTTATAGGAAAACAAATTGTCAAGACAACCAATAGTGACCATATGCAAGGAAGAAGAAAGAGACAATAGCAATCTCAACAAAACGAGAGGTAAATTAGTGATATGAAAGTTTCTACCACAATATTTTCCTCTCTCATAAAAATTACATGTGGGATCATATTCAAATTCAACAATATAGCTAACACATAGGATATTCTTTTCATGATCCACATGCATGCAAAGTCGACGGTCTTCAAAAATAGTGGGATTATCAACAACTAAAGTCATGACTTCTCCAATCCCACTTTCAATATTATTGCAAATATCATAATCATCATGAGGCTTAAACAAATTTTCAAGATCATAAGAAAAATCATTACCCCAATCATGATCATTGCAACAAGTAGTGGACATAGCAAAACTAGCATCCCCAAGCTTAGGGTTTTGCATATTTTTAGCATGATTGACATTAATAGAATTCATGGTGAAACCATTGCGATCATGCTTTTCATTAGAGCCCTCGTGAATCACTTCATAAATTTCTTCATCACAATTTTCCGATTCACGCATCTCAAGCAAAACTTCATAAATATAGTCAAGTGCACTCAAGTCACTAGCAATTGGTTCAACATAATTGGATCTCTTAAAGAGTGTAGCGACCCGACTCAATACGAGTCAAGCCTCTGGTGTTTCCGTACCATCCCAAGATCATGCTGGTACACACTCAGTACATCAATGTATATATCAAGAGTTCAATCACACAGCTTTATTAATCGAAATCTCATAACGAGTACTTTATTACAATAATGAATTACGATAAAGTGGCTGAAGGCCATCTCATGAGATATCTAACGAAGACTAGCGGAAGCATCAGGTAGACGAGTCCATCCGACTCCAGGGCATGTCGTTGAGCGTAGATCGTAGCCTCACTCCTGGTCGGAAAAGTACTCTGCAACATGATACGTTGCAGCCGTGTAGGTCAGCATATGGAATATGCCGGCAAGTCATCAAAGAGAGGGGTAAAATAATAACCAACTATATCTACATGCATATTTGGCAGGTGGGGCTATAAGTTTTGCAAAAAGCCAATTTTCTGCTACAACAAGAGGGGCTGAAAGCAAAATATTACTACATTGTTTGTTGTTAACGAGATGGTTCCGCCAACCAATTCTCGTACCAGAGTTGTTGTTAATTCCCACATCATTACTAAGTTGTGTCGAGAGTTCAGGGAAATTTCAATGCCTTCGGCTCAAGTTGTCCATGACCGTGGACACGGCTAATCGATTAGGTTGGGCACTCTGCAGAGTTTTGCACACGTTCCCCACAAGATTTGATCGCCTCTGAGTATGTCCTCGCACTTCAGGGTGTTTGAAGACCGGATGATCAAAACATGGTCTTTCAACGGGTCCCTCTGAATCTATGTTGGTGCCCATCCATTCCTACCGTTCTTCTACATCTGCTAGCATCGCATGTCTAGAGTCGCCGCGTTTTCCAACCAAGCCAGAGCCCATAATGACTTGTGGCTGTGCAGGTAATCCTTGTGTCTTGAAGCCTCCGTCCGTCTCTTCGAGCCTGGGTGAAGCTTTTCGCAAGATGTCATGGCCGTCTTCAGCATCCCGGGGTCGTCCACTGGTTTCTCCAGGGAGCCCGTCAAACCGTCCTTCACCCAGAGTTGCATTTCTTCACGGGGTCTTGAAAATCTTGTCTTAACCGGTCTTGGTTATTTAATCATCCTCGCATCACTCGTGTTATGCACTCAACCAAAATCCCGTCTACTCAAGCATAGCCATATGAAATTGTCGTCCCGGGCCAAGTATCGGGGTTGTTGTGTGCCTACCACATGATACTACAACCTATACTAAAATTTCCAAGTACCTACGCAGCATGCAATTTGGGCAAAGAAAGGTGAAACTACCATGCATAGGAAAAACATAGGAGATAGTATGATCAAAATGACTTGCCTTGATGATAGTTGATCTTGATCGAGCGCTTCTAAGTAACAAGCTTCGCACTCCGAGTGATCTACCGATACAAACAAATACACACCATAAGCACTACAATCATCAACAAGTAAAATAACATCACAAGTATAAAGTAGCTATGGCCTAAGTGAAAGAATTTACTGCACCTCACTAAGGCAGAAATTGTTTCTGTTAAAACCCAAAGTCAAATTATTTAAATAAAATTGAAACTTATACCACAGTAAGATATAATCACTAGGAAGCAGTAGCAAAAAGAATCAAATAAAAATTATTTGTTAAACTCCTGTAATAAGCAAAACAAGTTTTAAACTAAATCTGATCTAATGCAAATTTGAAAATTTCAAACATAGGCACATTATATGTTTTTAAAAACTACAGAAAAATTGTGGTCTACTAGAGAAAGAATCAACCTCATTGGAATTCTGAATCAAAAGTTATAGGGGAAACAAAATTAAAACTTTCTCTATTTCTAAACTAAAACAGATAAAAAGGAAAATTGGATCTAACTGACAAGGGGGTTAGGTGGCAGCCCCTGATTGGCTTTGGGTCGTGCGCTGCAGTGCTAACTGGTGAACGACCGTTATTTAGACAAAACATATCGGCTAAAATAATACATGGAGAAAACCGGTTTGGTTTTTTGTCTGAAAACCGAAAGGGTACCTAGCTTCTAATCTACATCGTTGGTTCTAGATCTAACAACTCAGAGGGGTGGTGGCAAATGAACTCACAGGGGGGTCTGCCGGAGCTCACTCCGGCGAGCAGGAAGGTGGCGTGCTCGGGGGCGTCGCTGCAGAGGTCGGGGCGGCTGTGAAGGGGCCCAGGCGGTGGCGGTGTTCCTCCGGGTGCCTCTGGTGACGAAGGCGAGGCGAGGGAGTGCTCGGGAGAGCAGGGGGGTCGGCTGGAGCTTCGACCGGTGGTGGGGTCCGGCGAGGGTGTCAGGGGCGTGGGGGGGTCGAGGAGCTTGAGGTTAGGAGGGGAACGGGGTGCGGTGGAGGAGAGGGGTTTTTATAGAGGGGCTAGGGGGTCCGGGAGGGAAAGGTGGAGGAGATCGGGGGAGATCCGGCGAGAATCCGGCGAACTTGGAAGGCTCGGGACTAGGAAGGAAAGGGGAGAGCGAGAGGAAGGGAGTGACCGTGGAGGGTGGCGGTTCGGCCAGGGGGGCCGCCTGGCAAAGAGATTGAGAGGTGAGGCCGTGGGTCGGTGGCCGATCCGGAGTGAATCCGGATCCCGGCTAAAGGGGATCGGCCGAGATCTGGTATATGACGCTCGGGCGTTTTCCATATATAGCGCTTTTTCCTATTTTTTTTTCAAAAACAGAGATTAAAACAAATAAAACGCAAGAAAATAAAATCCAAAAATAGGGGTATTATATACCAAAATTTTCAGAAAAAAAATCTCTATCCATTTAACATTTTTCCAAAATAAAAACTTTTAAAAAATGTTTTTTTTCAGAAAAACCCTAAAAGCTTTATTTTCTATTTGCAATTATTTTCACAATAAAACATTGGTTTTTTTGCTCAAAATATTTCAGAAATGCCTAACATTTTGGAGGGTCATTTTCCTCCGCTCTTTCTTGCGTGCAAGAAATTATTTCCCGACACTTCTCGTGTGAAGGAAAAAAAACACAGAAATGCAAAAGCAAAAATTTGAAAGAATTCAAATGCAAAATTTTATTGCAAACAAAATGCATAGATTCTTAGCTACATTTGTAAAACATTCCTAATTAGGAAATTTGGGATGTTACAAACCTACCCACCTTAAGATGAATCTCGCCCTCGAGATTCGGGTTGGCTAGAAAATAGGTGCGGGTGGTCTCGACGAAGATCTTCTTCCCGCTCCCAGGTGGCTTCTTTCTCGGTGTGGTGGCTCCACAACACCTTGCAGAACTTGATGATCTTGCTGCGGGTAACTCTGTTGGCAGTCTCGAGAATTCTGACGGGTTTCTCCTCATACGTCAGATCACTGTCAAGCTGTATGGCCTCTAGGGGCACTGTATCTCTCAACGGAACATCAACCATGTGAGCGTGGCATTTCTTCAACTAGGAAACATGGAAGACATCATGAACTCCGGACAATCCTTCCGACAGTTCTAGTTTATACGCAACTTCGCCTCTACGTTCAAGAATTTTGTAGGGGCCAATGAATCGGGGTGCTAACTTTCCTTTCACACCAAATCTCTTGATTCTTCGAAGCGGAGACACCCGAAGATATGCTCGGTCTCCCACTTCGTATGTTACTTCCTTGCGTTTGCTATCGGCATAACTTTTCTGCCTGGACTGAGCTATATTGAGTCGGTCACGAATCAGCTTGACCTTCTCTTCAGAATCTCGGATAAGGTCGGGACCAAAAAGTTGTCAGTCTCCAACTCCATCCCACATCAACGGTGTTCTGCACCTCCTTCCGTATAGAGCTTCGAAAGGGGCCATCTTCAGACTGGTCTGATAGCTGTTGTTGTATGAGAACTCGGCATAAGGCAAATTGTCATCCCAACTAGACCCATAGTCTAGTGCGCAAGCTCTCAACATGTCCTCCAGAATCTGATTGACTCTCTCGGTCTATCCATCTGTCTGGGTGAAAAGATGTACTGAACTCCAATCTCGTTCCCAAGGTTTCATGCAGTTGGTGCCAAAATTTTGATGTGAACTGAGTCCCTCTATCTGACACAATACTATTTGGTACTCCATGCAGACATACGATCCTGGTCATATATATCTTGGCCAGCTTGGCACTCGTGTAAGTAGTCTTCACAGGAATGAAGTGAGCTACCTTGGTCAAACGATCGACCACAACCCAAATAGAATCATAGCCAGAACGGGTCCTGGGTAATCCTGTGATGAAGTCCATACCAAGATTTTCCCATTTCCACTCGGGTATCGGCAGAGGTTGAAGCAAACCTGCTAGCTTCTGATGCTCGGCTTTTACTCGCTGACAAACATCGCATATTGCTACAAACTCGGCAATGTCTTTCTTCATTCCTGTCCACCAGTATCTTTCTTTCAGATCCAGATACATCTTGGTATTGCCGGGGTGTATCGAGTACGGGGAATCATGGGCCTCCTGAAGTATCAACTTCCTGAGTTCGGGATCATTGGGCACATAAATGCGATCCTCAAACCATAAAGTTCTGTGTTCATCCTCACGAAAGCCTTTAGCCTCCCCGTCTTTCATTTTCTGCTTAATCTCAGCTATCTCCTTGTCTGATTTCTGTGCTTCGCGGATCTTTTCTGTCAAAGTGGACTGAATTTCTAGTGTGGCTACAAATCCTCTTGGAACTATTTCCAATTTGGGCTCTCGGAGATCATCGGCTAACTCCCGGGGTAATCCTCCTGCTATGAGCGTGTTCACATAACTCTTGCGGCTCAACGCATCGGCTACAACATTTTCCTTGCCTGGGTGATAATGCAATCTCATGTCATAGTACTTGATCAATTCTAGCCATCACTTCTGTCTGAGTTCAACTCCTTCTGTGTGAAGATATATTTCAGGCTCTTGTGATCAGTGTAAACATCACAACTATTTCCGATCAGGAAATGTCTCCAGGTCTTGAGAGCGTGCACTACAACTGCTAGCTCCAAGTCATGCGTGGCATAATTCAACTCATGCGGTCTGAGCTGTCTGGATGCATAGGCTACAACTTTACCTTCTTGCATGATCACTCCTCCGAGTCCTTGACGAGAAGCGTCACAGTAAACCTGGAAATCCTTCCGAATGTTCGGCAATATCAACACTGGGGCTGTAACCAGACGTTTCTTCAACTCTTGAAAACTGGTTTCACATTCCTCAGTCCAAACATACTTGGACTCCTTCTTCAACAACTCTTTCATGGGCTTGGCGATCTTTGAGAAATTCTCAATGAACCTCCGGTAATATCCGGCAAGTCCGAGGAAACTGCGGATCTCCTTGACTCACGTGGGTGCTACCCATTCGGTGACTGCTGCGACCTTGGCAGGGTGCACTGCTATTCCTTCTCCTGAGATGACGTGTCCGAGGAATCCGACTTCCTTCAACCAAAACTCACATTTTCTAAACTTTGCATACAACTTATGCTCTCGAAGTTTCTCCAGAACTAGAAGCAAATGTTCCTTGTGTTCCTCCTCATTCTTGCAGAATATCAGTATATCATCGATGAACACCACGACAAACTTGTCCAAGTATTCCATAAATACCTTGTTCATCAGATTCATAAAATATGCCGGCGCATTAGTCAGTCCAAATGACATGACCGTGTACTCATACAAGCCGTACCGAGTGGTGAAGGCTGTCTTGGGTATATCCTGTTCATGAATCTTCAGCTGATGATACCCGGATCGAAGATCGATCTTGGAGAATATTCGGGCTCCAACTAACTGGTCAAACAGATCATTCATCATCGGCAAGGGGTACTTGTTCCTGATGGCCACCTCGTTCAATGCACGATAATCGACAACCATTCTCAAAGACTTATCCTTCTTTTCAACCAAGAGCACTGGGGCTCCCCAAGGTGAAGAACTTGGGCGAATATACCCTTTGTCCAATAACTCCTTAATTTTCTTCTTGATTTCTACCAAGTGATTTGCGGGCATCCGATAGGGTCTCTTGGATATCGGGGCTGTTCCGGGTAATAGCTCAATCAGGAACTCAATCTATCTATCAGGTGGCATGCCCGGCAATTCCTCCGGAGTACTTCTTCCTGGACTACTCCCGTGAGAGAGTTTACTCGTTTACTCCGTGTCGGGCGCTGAGACACGTACTTAATCCGCTTTTGCTCGGGTGTGGTGAGCAAAATAGATTTAAGGGCAGAATCAATATTCCCTTCGTACTTGGTAAACCAATCCATGCCTAGGATTACATCCAATCCCTGGGACTCTAATACGATGAGGTCGGTGGGAAAATTATGGTTCCCGATGTTGAGACTCAAAGCATGGCATCCTATCCCGGCTGTCATCATGCCTCCTGGGGAACTGACCTTAATAGGCTGGCTGAGGGTTCTAGTTGGCAAACTATACTTTTCCACAACTACACTTGATATGAATGAATGCGTTGCACCGGAATCAAAAAGTACCAATACTGGACGTGAATTTAGCAAAAACTTACCAACCACAGTATCGGGGTGATCATATACCTCTTCAACATCAATGTGATTCACCTGAGCTCGAGGAAATGGATTGGGCTTCTTTGCTGCAGAGTTGTCGTTGCCGTTTCCATTTCCCTGCTTGTTCTGGGGACATTCAGTGGCATAGTGTCCCGTCTTCTGACACTTGAAGCAGGTGATGTGATTCGGATCCTTCTGAGCTGGAGCTGAATGATGCTGAGTGCCGGTACCACCATTCTTGAAGTTGCTATTGTTGCGATGGTTCCCATTTCCTCCATGGTTATGGCCTCCATGGTTGTGCACTGGGTGGTTATGCTGGACGTGTCCTCCAAACTTACCGGATCCAGTCCCGGTATTCCCTGAATAGGGGGTGTAGCGAGGCTTCTGCTGAGTGCCGGAGTTGAACTTTCCATTGCCATACTTCTGCTTGCGGTTCTCCATCTGCTGATGTTTCCCCTCCAAGATGAGGGCCTTATCTACCAGCTCCTGGTAGTTGTTGAAGTTGGCTCCGGTCAGCTGAATGCTCAGCTCATCATTGAGTCCCTCCAAGAACTTTTCCTGCTTGGCCGCATCATCGGCCACATCTCCAGGTGCATAACGGGCGAGCATGCTGAATTCATCGATATACTGAGCCACAGAGCGATTTCCCTGGCGTAAGTTGCGAAACTCACGCTTCTTCAGACTCATTGCACCAGCTGAGACATGTGCGGTGCGGAAGGCTTGCTTGAACTGCTCCCAAGTGACTCCAGCAATGGGGTATGTGGTGGTGTAGTTCTCCCACCATGCAGCTGCAGGGCCTTCAAGTTGATGCGCGGTAAAGCACACCTTCTCAGCTTCAGTACAACCAGTAGTGATAAGTTCCCGCTCCATCTTGTGGAGCCAATCATCTGCCACAATGGGCTCAATGCTGCTGGAGAAAGTCGGAGGGTTCAACCTCTGGAAACGGGTGAGATTGTCGGCCTGGGGTGGATGATGGTTGTTGCTATTGTTCTGGTTCTGGATGATCAGCTGCATCAGGGTATTCTGTTGCTGAATCAACTGGGTGAGTTCCGGCGGAAAGTTGGAAGCAGGGGCACGTCTCGAAGGCATCTGATGTTTGTAGAGGGGTGAGATTAGCATAGAACAATGGTCTAAAGAGTAATTACACTACCCATATGAAATGCAACAAACAAGTATCACACCACACATTTTATTCAATACCATCACAAAAGGTTCACACACGAGGATACGAAATTTGATAACCTAAACATCGGCCTAAACGTTTAACGATAAGATAAATTTGGTGGTTTAGTCTAAGTGTCCTCCTCAGAAAAGCATGGTGGTGGGTCCTTAGGTGGAGCTTTCTTCATAGTCCTCGTCATTGTTGATCAAGGGGGCTACGTCTCCTTCGAGATGAAGGTTCTTGCCCATGTCCAGTTCCTCCTCCAGGTATGCAACTCGAGTCTTCATTTTCTCGATCCTCTCCAGAAAGTCCTTCACCTCCAATTCGTGCTCATAGTGGGCTTCCCGGGCTGCTTCTTCGAGTTCGAGTTTGCGGAGCGACAGTTGCTTGATCTTCGTGGCGTCCTTGATCACACGATGCTCCAGAGTCCCGCTGTGCTTCTCCAAGGTCTGGGCATAGGACAGGAGAGCATCCTTGGTCTTGCTTGAGATGATTTCTCCATCTTCTCCTCTTCGGGATACCGTGAATAGGTCCGGTGGGCAGCCTCTGTACACTTCCTTGATATGTCTGAGTGCACAATGGACCGCCATGTCCCTTCCGAGAATCCAGTTGGGTGCAATGAACTTGAAGTCCACAGGCTCAGTGCGCGGCTCGAATGTCCTTCCGGGAACGTGCACCTCAATCCTGTAGCGTGAATCCTCCAGGTAAGACGAAGTAGGCTTCCCTGTGATAGTCGGCAGAGCAATCCTCAAGTCCTTGGTGATCTGTATCAGCTCCTTTCCGAAAGGCATAGTGGCGTCGGGCTGGCAAAACTTCGTGAACTTAACGGGGATGAAGGGGGCCATCTAAAACATTGGAAAATCAGAGAGAAGTCCGAAATGATCAGAAGAGGAAATAGAGGATTTATAGACATAAGAAAATAGTTTTCTTCCTAAGGCTTTTCCATTCCTAGAGGTTACATCCTACGGTCAGCTGTGCTCTGATACCATTTCTGTAGCGACCCGACTCAATACGAGTCAAGCCTCTGGTGTTTCCGTACCATCCGAAGATCATGCTGGTACACACTCAGTACCCTCAATGTATATATCAAGAGTTCAATCACACAGCTTTATTAATCGAAATCTCATAACGAGTACTTTATTACAATAATGAATTACAATAAAGTGGCTGAAGGCCATCTCATGAGATATCTAACGAAGACTAGCGGAAGCATCAGGTAGACGAGTCCATCCGACTCCAGGGCATGTCGTTGAGCGTAGATCGTAGCCTCACTCCTGGTCGGAAAAGTACCCTACAACATGATACGTTGCAGCCGTGTAGGTCAGCATATGGAATATGCCGGCAAGTCATCAAAGAGAGGGGTAAAGTGGGGCTATAAGTTTTGCATAAAGCCAATTTTCTCCTACAACAAGAGGGGCTGAAAGCAAAATATTACTATATTGTTTGTTGTTAACGAGATGGTTCCGCCAACAAATTCTCGTACCCGAGTTGTTGTTAATTCCCACATCATTATTAGGTTGTGTCGAGAGTTCAGGGAAATTTCAATGCCTTCGGCTCTAGTTGTCCATGACCGTTGACACGGCTAATCAATTAGGTTGGGCACTCTGCAGAGTTTTGCACAAGTTCCCCACAAGATTTGATCGCCTCCGAGTATGTCCTCGCACTTCAGGGTGTTTGAAGACCGGATGATCAAAACATGGTCTTTCAACGGGTCCCTCTGAATCCCTGTTGGTGCCCATCCATTCCTGCCGTTCTTCTACATCTGCTAGCACCGCCTGTCCAAAGTCGCCGCGTTTTCCAACCAAGCCAGAGCCCATAATGACTTGTGGCTGTGCAGGTAAGCCTTGGGTCTTGAAGCCTCCGTCCGTCTCTTCGAGCCTGGGTGAAGCTTTCCGCAAGATGTCATGGCCGTCTCTAGCATCCCGGGGTCGTCCACTGGTTTCTCCAGGGAGCCCGTCAAACCGTCCTTCACCCAGAGTTGCATTTCTTCACGGGGTCTTGAAAATCTTGTCTTAACCGGTCTTGGTTATTTAATCATCCTCGCATCACTCGTGTTATGCACTCAACCAAAATCCCGTCTACTCAAGCATAGCCATATGAAATTGTCGTCCCGGGCCAAGTATCGGGGTTGTTGTGTGCCTACCACATGATACTACAACCTATACTAAAATTTCCAAGTACCTACGCAGCATGCAATTTGGGCAAAGAAAGGTGAAACTACCATGCATAGGAAAAACATAGGAGATAGTATGATCAAAATGACTTGCCTTGATGATAGTTGATCTTGATCGAGCGCTTCTAAGTAACAAGCTTCGCACTCCGAGTGATCTACCGATACAAACAAATACACACCATAAGCACTACAATCATCAACAAGTAAAATAACATCACAAGTATAAAGTAGCTATGGCCTAAGTGAAAGAATTTATTTCACCTCACTAAGGCAGAAATTATTTCTGTTAAAACCCCAAGTAAAATTATTTAAAAAAAATTAAACTTATACCACAGTAAGATATAATCACTAGGAAGCAGTAGCAAAAATAATCAAATAAAAATCATTTTTTAAACTCCTGTAATAAGCAAAACAAGTTTTAAACTAAATCTGATATAATTCAAATTTGCAAATTTCAAACATAGGCACATTATATGTTTTTAAAAACTACAGAAAAATTGTGATCTACTGGAAGAAGAATGAACCTCATAGGAATTCTGAATCAAAAGTTATAGGGTTTACAAAATTCAAACTTTCTCTGTTTCTAAACTAAAACAGATAAAAAGGAAAATTGGATCTAACTAACAAGGGGATTAGGTGGCAGCTCCTGATTGGCTCTGGGGTCGTGCGCTGCGGTGCTAACTGGCGAACGGCCGTTATTTAGACAAAACCTATCGGCTAAAATAATACGTGGAGAAAACCGGTTTGGTTTTTTGTCTGAAAACCGAAAGGGTACCTAGCTTCTAATCTACATCGTTGGTTCTAGATCTAACGGCTCAGAGGGGTGCTGGCAGATGAACTCATAGGGGGGGGGGGGTCTGCCGGAGCTCACTCCGGCGAGCAGGAAGGTGGCGTGCTCGGGGGCGTCGCTGCAGAGGTCGGGGCGGCTGTGAAGGGGCCCAGGCGGTGGCGGTGTTCCTCTGGGTGCCTCTGGTGACGAAGGCGAGGCGAGGGAGTGCCCGGGAGAGCAGGGGGGTCGGCTGGAGCTTCGACCGGGGCTGGGGTCCGGCGAGGGTGTCAGAGGGCATGGGGGGGTCGAGGAGCTTGAGGTGAGGAGGGGAACGGGGTGCGGTGGAGGAGAGGGATTTTTATAGAGGGGCTAGGGGGTCCGGGAGGGAAAGGTGGAGGAGATCGGGGGAGATCCGGCGAGAATCCGGCGAACTTGGAAGGCTCGGGACTAGGAAGGAAAGGGGAGAGCGAGAGGAAGGGGGTGACCGTGGAGGGTGGCGGTTCGGCCATGGGGGGCCCGCCCGCCTGGTTGAGAGATTGAGAGGTGAGGCCGTGGGTGGGTGGCCGATCCGGAGTGAATCCGGATCCCGGCTAAAGGGGATCGTCCCAGATCTGGTATATGACGCTCGGGCATTTTCCATATATAGCGCTTTTTCCTATTTTTTTTTCAAAAACAGAGATTAAAACAAATAAAAGGCAAGAAAATAAAATCCAAAAATAGGGGTATTATATACCAAAATTTTGAGAAAAAAATTCTCTATCCATTTAACATTTTTCCAAAATAAAAACTTTTACAAAATGTTTTTTTTTCAGAAAAACCCTAAAAGCTTTATTTTCTGTTTGCAATTATTTTCACAATAAAACTTTGGTTTTCTTGGCTCAAAATATTTCAGAAATGCCTCACATTTTGGAGGGTCATTTTCCTCCGCTCTTTCTTGCGTGCAAGAAATTATTTCCCGGCACTTCTCGTGTGAAGAAAAAAAAACATAGAAATGCAAAAGCAAAAATTTGAGAGAATTCAAATGCAAAATTTTATTGCAAACAAAATGCATAGATGCTTAGCTACATTTGTAAAACATTCCAAATTAGGAAATTTGGGATGTTACAAAGAGATTAGCAAGTAGGTGAGGATCCATATCAATAGGTTTTCAGCAAGTGAAGATGCAAGCATATTGAAGGCACATAGCACACATGCAAAGGAAAGGCAAACGAAAAAGGCAAATATTTTTGTAAATTTTTATTTTTTAGAAGTGGGGGAGAGGAAAACGAGAGGCAAAAAAAGTAAATGCAAGAGATGAGTTTGCGACAGGTACTTGGATAAGCTTCACTTAGAATAATCCCCGGTGCCAAAAATTGACACATTGAAGGGAGACTATTCTTGACTTGATACTCCCCGACAACGGCACCAGAAATTGGCACGTTGACGAGAGACTATTCTTGTCTTGATCCTCCTCCCCGGCAAGGGCGCCAGAAATTGGCACGTTGACGGGAGACTATTCTTGACTTGATCCTCCCCGACAACGATGCCAGAAATTCTTCTTGCTACCTCTTGAGCTTGCATTGGTTTTTCCCTTGAAGAGGAAAGGGTGATGCAGCATAGTAGCAGTAAGTATTTCCCTCAGTTTGAGAACCAAGGTATCAATCCAGTAGGAGTATCAAGGCAAGTCTCCAAAGTACCTGCGCAAAAATTAACAAACTTGCACCAAACGCTATAAAGGGGTTGTCAATCCCTTCACGATTGATTGCAAGTTGAGATCTGAAGGCGGAAAGTGCAACAAAGTGAAAGTGTAGAGCTGAAAATATGAAGTGAAGTAGACCCGGGGGCCACAGTGTTCACTAGAGGATTCTCTCATGATAGCAAATATTATGGTGGGTGAATGAATTACTGTCGAGCAATTGATAGAACCGCGCAAAGTCATGATGATAGCTAAGGCAATGATCATACATATAGGCATCACGTCCGAGACAAGTAGACCGATACTTTCTGCATCTACTACTATTACTCCACACATCGACCGCTATCCAGCATGCATCTAGTGTATTGAGTTCATAACAAACAAAGTAACGCCTTAAGCAAGATGACATGATGTAGATGGATAAATTCATGCAATAGATATAAACCCCATCTTTTTAGCCTTGATGGCAACAACATGATGCGTGCCTCACTACCCCTTCTATCACTGGGTGAGGACACCGCATGATATGAACCCAAAACCAAGCACTTTTCCCATTGTAAGAATTATAGATTAAGTTGGCCAAATGAAACCCACAACTCGAAGAGAATTACAAGGATACGAAATCATGCATATAAGAGGTCAGAGGAGACTCAAATAACATTCATAGATAATCTGATCATAAATCCACAATTCATCGGATCTCGACAAAGACACCGCAAAAGAAGATTACATCGGATAGATCTCCATGAAGATCATGGACACTTTGTATTGAAGATCCAAGAGAGCGAAGAAGCCATCTAGCTACTAGCTATGGACCCGAAGGTCTGTGGTGAACTACTCATGCATCATCGGAGAGGCAATGGTGTTGATGAAGAAGCCCTCCACGTACGAACCCCCCTCCCGCAGGGCACCAGAACGTGCCCCAGATGGGATCTTGCGGAGACAGAAGCTTGCGGCGGCAGAAAAGTATTTTCGTGGCTCTCTCCGTGGTTTCAGATTTTTAGGGAATTTATAGGCGGAAGAAGTAGGGCAAAGGAGCCACGGGGGGGCCACAAGCCTGCTAGGCGCGCCCCCAGTCCGCGCCTAGGGTCCTTGTGACCTCCCCCGGGGTCCTTTGGCTTGGTTCTCAAGTTCCCTGCGTATCTTCTGTTACGGAAAAAATTATTCCGAAGATTTTATTCCGTTTGGACTCCGTTTAATATTCTCCGCTGAAAAGGGTCAAAAACACGGGAAAAAACAGGAACTGGCACGTGGCATTGAGTTAATAGGTTAGTCCCAAAAAAGATATAAAATGCATACAAAACATCCAAAGTTGACAAGATAATAGCATGGAACCATAAAAAATTATAGATACGTTGGAGGCGTATCATGGCACGATGTGTATCAAACTTAATAATGAGAAAGGCCCATACTTTCAGTGTCACAAAGGGGTGTGCTAGGGAGACCCCTTCTCTCCATTTCTGTTTAATCTTTCGATTGAATCACTTTCTAAGATGGTGTTAAATGCACAACATGAGAGTCTCATGACTGGCCTGGCTCCAGATCTAATTGAGGGGGGTGTAGCGATCCTTCCATATGTAGATGACACGATCATATGCTTTGAACATGATTACAATGCGACTGTTAATATGAAACTCCTCCTCTATATGTTTGAGTTGATGTCTGGACTCAAGATTAATTTTGATAAGAGCAAAATCCTCTGTGTGTGTGTGGGGGGGGGGGGGTGATGATGGCATCTTGAAAAGATATGTTGACTTGTTTAATTGCCAGATTGGACATTTCCATATGAAATATCTGGGGGTGCCGGTCAGCTATACTAATCTCAGAAATCTGGATTGGTCTTTTGTGGATGAGAAGTTTCTTAAATGCTGTGAGTCTTGGATAGGTAATGCGGCATCCTCGGGGGGTAGGTTGATCTCGTTGAATTCCTCCCTTACTAGTATTGTCTATTATTACATGTCAATGATCTTGCTTCCTAAGATGGTAATATAAAAATTGGATAAGCATCGGAAAAAATTCTTTTGGTTCGAGTATGAGGGAAATAAAAGGTATCATTTGGTGAGATGGGAACGTATCTGTAGATCTAAGAAGGTCTGGGAGTGAATTACCTCCACAAGAAAAATGTCACTCTTCTTACTAAATGGTGGTGGAAACTAGAAACCCAGAAGGGGTTATGGCAAGAGGTGATAAAAGCCAAGTACTTTTAAAAGGATGATGTGGCCTCAGTAACGAGCAAATTTGCGGGCTCCCCGATATGGAAAGCTATTATGAAAGTGAAACCTCAATACATGGCTGGTAGAGAAGTTGTGTTAAATTCTAGCAACATTGCAAGACTTTGGTATGACCCCATTCGTGGTAACCCACCGCTTAAGAATACTTATGCTGATTTGTTTTTCATTTCTAACCACCAGAACATAATTGTGGAGAGATTTAAATCTGGGGTGGAGAATGATTTCTTCAGGAGACAAATGAACCATTCCTTGGTTCGTCAATGGGAAGAACTTAAGAGAACTGTTCATAGTTGGACCATCTCTGAGGCTCCATATCATATTATCTGGACGCTGGGGAGTGGAATTTTTTTCTCGACTAAGTCTGTTTTTGAGTACCTAGAAAGGAACATTGCTGGTTGTGGTTATAGATGGATATGGAGAGCTCAAATCCCTCTTAAGATCCAGATTTTTTTGTGGCAATTGTTTTAGGATGCTGTTCTCACTCGTGATGTGATGAAAAGGAAGAAATGGGGAGGTAACCCTAGGTGCTAGTTTTGTAAAGAGAGGGAAACTTTTCAACACTTATGCTTTACTTGTCCAGTTGCTAGAGTGGCCTGGAGAACTACTGGTTGCATGCTTGGCACTAGTCTGGGACCTAATAATATATGTCAATTCTATTCGTTGTGCTTTATATATCTTCCTAATGGGGCTAGATTTTATACTTGTGGTCTAGCTGCTATGTGTTGGGCATGGTGGAACTGTCGTAACCGTGCTACCTTTGAGAATAAAAAGTTGAGATCCCCCTTTGATGTAGTTTATACTGCTTGTGGTTTCCTCACATACTGGGTAGGTCTACTGACAGGGGATGATCGAGAAGCTATGGAGCAAGGTGCTAAGATGCTAAAGAACAATGCGACGAGCATGATGCGGATATGTGCTGCTCGAGAAGATGCCCAATGATATTGGTGATACTGCAGGTCGTAGTTTTGCTGTCGGGTGTTTTTAGACTCCCCCTGCGTGGGCGTTATAGTCAATTCCTTAGTGAATCGGGCCATGTCCTGTGTTTCTTTTCAGACTTGTTTCCCGTTGTTTGATAAGTTGGTTCTAGGCCGTCGGTTGCGTTTGCTAGGTGTTTTTGGGTTTTCGCCCTGCGATAGGTTGTTTGATGACGAGTGCCTATGGTGGGTTTCCAAAAAATTCTTTGAACTCGCACCCCTTTCCGTTTTTCCTTTGTCGAACTTTGTATTTCCGTTATGCTGGTACTGGAAAGGGGTTTGCCCGGTTCAAAAAAAAATGTGCAAGATTTGAATAAATGGAGGGCTAGAGGGATGAGATCTTTACCCTAACCTGCTGAAGATCAACTACGGCAGCGCCGACGGGGTTGATTACAGTCGCCGGCGAAGGACTTCGGTGGTGAGGTTGCATGAAGGTGAAGTTGCAACGTTCGTAGACACGAGCGCGACAGCAAGGGGTTACGGAGGGCAACGATTGAAGATGAATTTTAAAAGTCGGGTACACGGGATATATATATCCCCTTACTATCGGTGACACTGATTCCTAAATTTCGGTGCCACCGAATTTCTTAACTCATACGGGCAGAGAAACTTAGTGAGACCGAGATGTAATAATCGGTTGTACCGAGGTTCAGAAATAAGATCAACCCTAGTGCTTTGGTGGGATCTAGTTTGTGGAGTTGGTCACACCGAATGGCACATGGGAGGTTTTGGAATTTAGCTCCTGTCGAGATGGAACTCCGGGTGCACCACACACAGAGGGTGGGTAAAGTGATTGCTCAAATTTTATGATGTAGCATGAATAGAATTTGATACTAGAAAACATAGAAAGTTAGAGAGGGGTACTTATGCATTCTTGTATATCCAATTGGCCAAAGAAAATGAAAAGACAAATAACAACAATTGGATATCCTCGAATGAGCAAAAATATGCATACAAACATGGTCACACAATAACATGTCAAATAAAACATGGCAAACATGCACAACCACTCTAGTATATACCAAGCACTTTGGCGATGACAAAGTCATCTATATATGAATATATTGACTTAGGAGCGAAGCAAGAATACTTGATCATAGGTCATACTCATTGTTTAAGCACAAGTGGGGTTGCCACTTCTACGTAAAGCTTTCAATGTGTTCACATCTTAACAATTTTTTGACTCAAGTCTTAGAGTAAATCTCCCCTCGATGTGACATCCCCCCTAAGAGGTACAAACTAACCTTGGGTTTTGTCATAGAAGACTTCATGTAGGTGTAGTAGTGGTGGATGCTCGCTGTCGATGAACATCATCTTGAGTTAGGAGCTATCCTTGTAATTTCATACTCTTCTCACCTACATGGGTTAGTCCCACACAAGGAACAAATAAAATGATATCTTTGGACATGGAGTGAAGTACATATGATATGATGTCCATTTATACATTAATTACCTTGTCCCTTGCTTACCTTTGAGGGAATAATATGTGACTCCTTGAACTAATGCATATGGTTGAAGTTGACTGCAACTAGTTCTTGCCAAGATGAATAGGAGTGAATTTTGTTGGCGGAGTCACGCCTCAAGAACTCCTCTAGTTCTTCTTCTTAGGGACCCACGTCAACTTGATGGGATCCTTGGAGTTGAGGTAGCGCTTGATGAAGTAGAGATAGTGGTGGCCTAGGGAATCCACTTGACCATGGCTTGGTATTCTTCTTCAAATGAGTCAATCTCCTATTGAAGCTTGTCCTTGCCCTTGAGCTTTTGGTCTTGTGGTGGAAGGTCATCTTGAGCATTTGTTCCCTTGGGGAGAGTAGGATCATACTTCTCCTTTTGGGGAACAAACTTTGTGTTGGGGTATTGACCTTCTTCCCAGTCAACTCCATTGGCATTGAAGTAGCCAATGCCTTCTTTCTTCTGGTGTCCTCCTTGCTTGCGTACAACCTCCTCGAATTTATTACTTGCGGCAAGACTCTTGAAGACACCTCTCTCTATAATTCCTTTCAATAAATCGTTTTCTTGCTCAAGCGTAAGTTGGCTAAGAGAATCATTAGTGGAATGAAGAGAGCTACTAGAAACAACATCATTAGATTTAGCATTAATGCTGTTCTTACTAGTTTAAGAAACTTTTTTGCCTTTGTTACTACTTTGCTTAGATTTAACTTGTGGAACAAAAGTAGACAAGAGTAATCGTTTGGCTAGATAATAAGAACACTTCTTTCGAAGATCATCATTGATTGCTTTTAGAAACTCGTGCTCTTGCTCTAAATTTAACTTTTCGAACCGTAGCTTATCATGAGTTCTTGCAAGCTCTCTATGATCTTTTAGAGTAGATTCATGTGCTAACTTAAGAGTATTTAATTCTTTAGTTAGACGCTCAATCTCCTTCTTATCATCATCACTTGACTTATCTTGACTAGCATGACTATGATCAAGTTCATGTTCATTGATATCACTAGTTTTATCAAATAGCAAGTCATCATCTCCTAGTAAGTCATCCTCATCACTATTAAAGTAAAAGTACTTGGGGTGTGATACCTTGGGGCCTTTAGCGATTAAGCAGTTTCCAATCCCTTCATTTGGTGAATCAAATATGTCATATGAGTTAGAGGATACGAGTGCAAGACCATCAACACCTTCATCTTGACTATAGTCGGAGTTGGAGTGGTAGCTTCTGTGGGATTGGTTGTCGAATTCAGAGACGGATACCCATTCACCAACATGAGCTTGATGTGTTCTTCTTGAGTGTCTCTTGGTGTACTTTCCCTTCTTCTTTGTTTCCTTGCTTCTCCGGGAGGGTCTACATTCATAACAATCTTCTCTACTCCTTCTCTCTTATCGAGGTGACTAATCTCTTGAGCTTCATATTCTAGATGACTCTTCTCTTCTTTTGTGTGTGTGGGGGGGGGGGGGAGAGCACTCATTGCAGTAGTGTTCGGGCCTTCCACAATTGTAGCAGTTTCGTCATGACTAGATGAACGCTTCTCTTCATATCTTGAGTTGGAGCTTCTCTCTTTGCCTCTACTCTTGTAGGGCTTGTTGAATTTCTTGACCATGAGGCGTATCTCTTCATTGGTTACAAGGTTGTCATTTGAAGTAGAGGGAGTATCACTTGAAGCTTTATAAGCACTTCTTGACTTGTTATAACACTCTTCTTTGTCCTTGAGTGACATTTCATGAGCAACAATCCTTCCAATGACTTACGTTGGCTTGAGATCTTTGTAATTTGGCATCATTTGGATCAATGTTCTCACTGTTAGAAATATGCCCTAGAGGAAATAACAAATTAGTTACTATCATATTACCTTGTTCATGACAATCATTTATTATCCATGCTATAATTGTATTGATTGGAAACTCAGATACATGTGCGGATACATAGAAAACACAAAGTCCCTAGTAAGCCTCTACTAGACTAGCTCAGTGATCAAAGATGGTTAAGGTTTCCTAACCATATACATGAGTTGTCATTTAATAACAAGATCACATCATTAGGAGAATGATGTAATGGATAAGATCCAACTGTAAGCATAACATGTGATCGTATGACTAAGTTTATTGATATTGCTTTCTGCATGTCAAGTATCTATTCCAAATACCATGAGATCATGCAACTCCGTGATACTGGAGGAATTCCTTGTGTGTATCAAACATCACCTTCTAACTGGTTGATTATAAAGATTCTCTATAGGTATCTCCGAGGGTGTTTGTTGGGTTGGATGGATGGAGACTAGGATTTGTCACTATGTATGACAGAGAGGTATCTCTCAGCCCACTCGGTAATACAACATCAGAATAAGCTTGCAAGCAATATGACTAAGGAATTAGTCACGAGATCTTGTACTACAGAACGAGTAAAGAGACTTACCGGTAACGAGATTGAACTAGGTATGGAGATACCGACGATCGAATCTCAGGCAAGGAACATAGCACCGAACAAAGGGAACTGCATACAAGATTGATTGAATCCTTGGCATCGTGGTAAGATCGATAAAAGATCTTTTTAGAATATGTACAAACCAATATGGGCATCCAGGTCCCGCTTTTGGTTATTGGCTGTAGAGGTGTATCGGTCATGTCTGCATAGTTATCGAACCCACATGGTCTGCGTGCTTAACATTCGATGACTATATATTATTGTTGAGTTATTTATGTTGGTGACCTAAGGTCATCCGAAGTCCCGGATGAGATGCTAGACATAACGAGGAGCTCCGGAATGGCCCGGAGGTGAATATTTACATATGGGAAGTTGGTATTCGAGTTCTAGAAGAGTTCCGGGATTTACCGGTTTTGTGACGGAGATGTCGGAAGTGTTCCACGGGTCCCGCGGGAGGGTCTACCTGCCCCGGATGGCCGTGTGGGCTGTGAGAGGAGGTGCACCAGCCCCTGGTGGGCTGGCTGCCCCTCCCACCAAGAGGCCCATCTAGCCAAAGGGCTAGGGCAGCCCAAGGGTGGACACCACCCCTTGCCTTGGGTGGCAAGGTGGTCCCACCTTGGCCACCACCCCTACTAGGGGAAATCCTAGGCCGACCTCCTCCACCCTCCCCCTATATATACAGAGGAGAGGGAGGCAGCCAACACACCAAGCCTTGGTGGCGCCCTCCCTCTCTCTCTCTAGATGGTTTTCTCCTCTCTCGCATCACGGTAGCGTTTTACGAAGCCCTGCTGTGATTGCACCACCACCACCATCACCATGCCATTGTGCTACCGGAGAAGTCATCTATTACTCCGCCTACACTCGCTGGATCGAGGAGGTGGAGACGTTGTCGAGCCATACGTGTGCTGAACGGGGAGGTGCCGTACGTTCAGCGCTAGATCAGGACGAATCGTGATTGGATCGCAAAGACGTTCGACTACATCAATCATGTTTCATAACGCTTCGGCTTAGTGATGTACAAGGGTATGTAGATGCACTCCCCCTCTCATAGATATACATCTCCATAGATAGATCTTGGGTGTGCGTAGGAATTTTTTTGTCTCTCATGCAACGCTCCCCAATAGTGGTATCAGAGCTAGGTCTATGCGTAGATGATATGCATGAGTAGAACACAAAGTGTTTGTGAGCATTGATGTTCAAATTTCTTACTTCCTTAGTTTTATCTTGATTCAACGGTATTGTGGGATGAAGCGGTGATGTCTACTACACAAATTTATTCTTGTAGACTCGTGTTGGGCCTCCAAGCGCAGAGTTTTGTAGGAAAATAGTCATTTTCCCTGAAGTTGATGACCTAAGGTTTATCAATCCATGGGAGGCGTAGGATGAAGATGGTCTCTCTCAAAAAACCCTACAGCCAAATAATAAAAATTCTCTTGTGTCACCAACACACCAAATACAATGGTAATTTGTATAGGTGCACTAGTTCGGCAAAGAGATGGTGATACAAGTGTAGTAACGATAGTAGGTATTGATTTTTTTTAACCTAAAAATATAAAAACAACAAGGTAGCAAGTGTAAAATAGCGAGAAAAACATTGTTGCAATGCTTGAAAATGAGGCCTAGGGTGTCAGGACCCCGATCCTAAGTCATAGGAACCCAGCCTGTAACACATCACATCACTTTGCGGCCTCACGCACGGTAAACTCCACGGCTGCCACCTTACCTTGGCCGGGACCGTTTGCGTCTTTTGGCTCACGTATATGAATATGTTGCTAGCGTTCAAACGACAAAGAACCCGGGTCGACATGACTAGTTATAAACCCAAGCGGTACATCCGTACAGGGACATGCATACATAACCGAGCAAGGCAGGTGTCGATCAACAACGTGTGTAGACGAGTCGTAGCAAGCTACAAGGACTCCATTACACCGCGTGACATTTCCTTGAGGGGACACACACAACAGCAAAGAAGGATACACGCCGGTCAATCAATGTGTCTAGAGCAGTAGCAAGCTACCAAGGCTCGATAGAAGCACAAAGAGGCATTTCCCTATAAAGAGTACTACTAAAGGCACACAACTAGGTGTCCAATCCCACACATATAATGCATTTCATAACGTACACACAATATGCACGATATGTGTAGATACATAATGGCATGACAACATAACTCTAAGACTCAAGCTTTTATTAAGGACTCATAAGAATCAACATAGTGTGTTATTACAATCAGGGGTCCCGTGACCCGACACTCAATTCATACAAACAACAAGCGGAAGCAAATCATGTCTGGGTACACACATCTACTAAAAGTGGCTGGAAGAGCCTGAAAAGCTACTACGACCCTACCAAAGGAGCCAGACCTCTGTCTGGGATTCCCAAGCTATTCCGGTGAACATCGAACACATCGCGTAGAAACCTTTAATGAGACTAAATCTTCTTTGCAAAACATAAATAAAGCAACCGTGAGTACAAAGGTACTCAGCAAGACTTACACTAGAACTATCTACATATGCATCATGTTTCAATGAAAGATTTGTGGGGTTTGATTGCAGCAAGGCAACTTTGGCTCTTGGCTAACCTGTACTACGACTACAAGTTCTTTCTTTGAGGTGTGATAGCGCACACGAGTCCACATATTCACCAATTCAATACACCACTATGGATCCACTCTCGTCTCCCTACGAGAAGGCCTTCCATAGCACTCACACTTATTTTGCATGTTTTAGAGTATCCATTTAAATTGTCTATGTACCACGTAATGCTTCCAAGTAGTCCATATCCGAGGACGCGGCTTTTTGAACAGATTGATTCACCCTGCAGGGGTATACTTCTTCACACATGCTCTCGCCACTTAGTACCATATGCACGTCATGCATCTCGGCAACCTTCAAGCAGAAGCACTGGCGTGGGCGTCGACCATGACCGTTAACCACACAATACCCTTTTCCAGGTTTATCGCCTATTTGAGACTGAACCTGCAAGGAAGTCTGGCTGAGGTTTCCTCTACGGTCCCAAACAATGTGCGCAGGGTTCCCAAGCCCACCATCCGGGTGCCACTTGGTACACCGTGCCACTGTGTATCTACCGCAGAGAAGCCTACCCCGTCGGGCAGAGCTAAACACGGCCACCAACACTTTTCCTACAAACAGCAGAAACTAATTGCAACTCCTAGACAGGGATCTAGGAAATTAATAAGCCGAGCGGGGTCATATTTCAGGGCCCAATGCATGGTAGTATCTTGTCTTGGATAACATACACAGAACTCTGTTCTTAAGGACGGTCCCAATGAGACAACCCACCATGTACTCCTACATGGCCTCTCATCGCTACCTTTACCAAATCGGATTCACACTTTTACTCTCACACTGTAGGACATGAACACAACCATCCCGATTCATCATCCAAATGGATCAGACTCGGCACGACTCTAAGCATAGCAGGCATTGTAAGCTAGCATGGATGAGTAAGCACAACAAGGCTCAAGCAGTTGTTACTCATGCTAAATGGTGTCAACTATTTACTGTGACAAAATCAGGTCATGCAGAGGAATGGGTTCAACTACCGATAACATGTACAGTTGAATCGTGTTTGTCCTAATGCAGTAAAAGAGAGCAGGAGCGAGAGAGTGGGTTTATATCAATATGCTCAAGGGTGGGTTTGCTTGCCTAACATATCTGAAGATAGCAATGAGTCTTCATATATGTCAATGATCACATCGTTGGAACCATCATCTACCGGGAGGGGACAACACCGGCAAACAAGAAAGGAACAACAATCACTTCACGAAAATGCAACACCATGATGCATGCTCATGACATGAAAATTAAAGGTGGTAGGGCTAAAGTGTCTATCATCTCTTAAGTTGAAGTTGATTTGAATCACGATTCAAATACCACTTCAAGCAAGGTATTTTCCCGGATACCCTTTTAATTGATTCGACCTGATGCTCATGCATAATTTGTTTTAACATGCATGAGGATGGTATTTTGAGGTATTGATTTTCCTTAATCAATGTTTGGTCATATCAATTGAAGTGGAATTCAAGTAGGAATCAAATTCCGACTCCAAACTATTTATTAAATTTACCCTATTCATCATTGTGCCTATTTGGTGTTGTTAACTTTCTCAAACCAGCATGAAAACGCCATAATCAGATTCTTTGGATTTTTCTGATCCTTTTTCATATACAAATTATTTTCATCCGAGTTATATTTCAATTTCTATAATTTTTACAAGTTTTAGCAATTTCCTAGATTTATTTTATAATAGAAAATCAATTACCGCGTCAGCATTGCGTCAGCAGTCAACTGGCTTGGTCAAAGTCAAACCTGACGTGTGGGGGCCACACGTCAGTGAGCCAGGGCTAATCCCGAATTGATCCGCACTAAGTGGGGTTTGACCCACGCGTGGGGCCCTCTGTCAGTGGCTCTGGGGGGTTAGTTAGGCTAATTAGGCTGGCCATGTCAGGGGTTACCGGAGCCTATTCGGCGGCGACCACGGGCGCGGCGGAGGCTCGCCGGAGTTGGCCAAAAACGCGCTGTACGGCTCGGATTCGAGGGACGAGAGCACTGGGGTGTAGCCCAGGCTCGACCTCGTCCGCCAGACCCATCCAGGGCCAGGGAAGGTGGCCGGAGCAAGGCCAAGGACGTGCTCTTGCGGTGGTCGGAGCTCGGCCGATGCGGGGAGCGGCCTACAGGGCACGGCAGATCATGGGAGGAGAGGGAAAAGAGTCAGCGGCTCACAGGGGTTTCATTTTTGGCCTCGGGGAGGTCGGAGAGGCCCGGTGGAGGCAGATCGACGGCGGCAGATCTCGACGACCGAAGGATGAAGACGACAATGGCATCAGCGATACAGGGGCTTCGGCTCGAATCCTTTTGACGGGGAGGCGCTGCTCGAGGAGGCGAAGCCAGGGAGAAGCTCAGCGGGGCGAGAGGAGGACGGAGGCCGGGGTGGCGAGCTCGAGCTCTAGCTCGGCAATGGCGGCAGGAGAGGAGAGCAGAGCGGAGGAGAGAGGGAGAAATGGAGAGGAGGAGGAGATAAGGGAGAGCTCGACGTCGCGCTGGCGAGAGAGAGCAAGGGGGAGGCGGCACGACAAGCAGGAGGTGGCTCGAGGGGCCGCCGCCGTGGCCAACTTCTCCCGTGCCTTCTGGCAGGAGGAAGAAGACAGGGGGCTCGGCTGGGCCAAGGGCGACAGGTAAGTCTCTCTCTCCCTTCTTTTCTATTTTCTTTTTAGTTCTTTCTGGCATTTAGATTTAGGTTTTAAATGAAATGTTTAACTATTTTATAAAACCCTCATAATAAATGTGGGGTATATTTGGAATATTTCCAATCCCATATATAGCTTTCAACATTTTATAATACTAAGAAATATTTGAAATCAATTATTTAATTGATTTCAGTGGATTTTGAGTTTAAAATAAAATGCAAAAAGTATTTTTAAAAAGAAAACCAACCCTGAATTGTGTTTTCCAAGATTTATCAAAAATGATGGACTTTTATGAAGGCCATTTTGGGTTCATTGATTTGTCACAAGTTTGAATTGTTTTTCATTATAGAGTTGTTGGATTTTTGCTTTGATTTCACTTCTTTCTTGATTTCAATTCATTTTCTTAGAATGCAAAGAGAGAAAACATGTCCTCAAACTTGCTAGGCTCTACTAGAGATTTCAGGGATGTGACAACTCACCCCCACTAAACAAGAATCTTGTCCCGAGATTCAAGTGTAGTCGGGAAGAGGAAGAGGCGACACTAAACTATCACAATATTCACGATCCATTTGCTTCTCTCGAGGATGTTGATTCATCATACCATGTTGATCTTGACATCTTTTTCTTCGAGGTCTTCATCTAACACGACAACAAAGGAACATATAGACTCTACAAGACTCGATCTTCTCGAAGATTGGGCAACTCATGATCAACTCATAGAATGAGATATAGAGACCTTCCATGAGCTGAAACACAACACTCATGCTGGAAACAAGGAAGTGAGGCATAAGACAAAGGTTCAATTGATAGGCAACAAATCCACGCTTAAGATAGATGGTGACGAGGTTTTTTTAAAGTAGCGAGGATTAAATTGCCCTTCATACCATAACGGGGCACTGTAGGAGGGTGACTCGTAGAGGTATTCCTTTAAGTGGCAAAAAGAATTACTTTTGATCCAAAGATCATTGAAACTCTTCATACCAGAGTAAGGCAATTCACAAATGATTGTTGAAGGAATTTGAAAGAATGGCATACTTAGTTGGAAAGAAACTAGAGTTATAGAACAACTCGGCGAACGGAAGGCACATTCCAAGTATTACCGAGGATATAACCTAGTGTCTGAGCATGCTCTCAAGAACTTGAGCATTTCCATACTCATCAAGGTTTACCAACATCCGTGCCAAGGATCCTGGTGACACAACATACTACCATGATGAACAGTGATGGAGGATGCAGATGCAAAGGAAGACAACACTTCCTCAGATTTCACCTTAGCTGTGCCAAGGGAACGAAATCTGGTTGATCGACCGAGAGACATTTAACACTCCGCTTCTAATGTTATCCTTGATGTACTAGCACAACCCAATTATAGATCATGCTTGATATCTAGCACATCAAGTATAGGTCGGAATTCGGGGCATCAAAGGGAGTCCATCAGGAACAACTTCCAAAATAAGTCATACAAAACCTCACGGGGAGATGGCTAAGATTACTGATACAAGATATTATAATATCAAGTCTTCCGGCTAGGTGTGTTAGCCATTACATCACTTTACCGGGTTACATAGAGACCAATATTATAATTCTTGGGGAAAGTTCCAACCATTATAAGTGCCTGAGATTCAGCTCCGGTTGGTGACACGATGCTTCAGACTCAGCATGTCCGAAAAGAAAGTCTGCAACACAAATCAACGAGATAATGTTGTGTGATTCTCAGGAAATGAACTATGGGAGACAACTCCAAAACATGAGCTGGATTGCAAAACCCACGTGAACACACTGCCCAAGACAATGATGAGCACATGAAAAATCTTACAATCAAAACACTACCGAGTTCTGGATGGGAACCATCATTGCGGATGACGAAGCCATGTGCAAGTCCATCTGGTACCTTCAGGAAAGGCACTTAACTTCTTTTCCTTGAACAAATCAATCAGTGGCTTGGTGTGCTAGAAGATACATATGGAGTGATTATGATCAGTCTATCAAACCATAGAATACTTCGCACGTGCATGATTGACTTGGGATGATTCCGAAGAAACAAATTAACTTTTCTCGAATTCACGGCGGCAACTTGCATCAGATGCACATGAATTAGAGGAAGTCACTTCTTACACCTAACATATACCTCATGCTCGAGACACGAAGACAATGTCTACAAAGTTTCCAGCACTAGCTTAATGTCCAAAATAGAGCATGGAACAAATGAGAATGTTGCCGATGGGCTCAACAACAATTCATCAAGATACCCATATAAATGGATTACCACAACTATGTGAGCAAGATAATAGCATTGGTCAGATCAAAGAATACAATAGTGTAGGCTCAAGGAAATCCATGAGTAAGACACCGTTACTACAATCTTTGGTTCCGAGTTTGATTTGACAATAGCCCATACTCAAATCAAAATTGAACAAGATAATATATGCAACAATTGATCACACGAATCAACCGATGAAAATATCATCTTTCTTCAGACTCACACAACAGGAAAAATATCCTTTTCAAATGAGCTAAGCTTAGGCGAAGCTTTGATCTTCCAACTCCCCAAGTTGTTGTTTAGCTTAACCAACTAGCTCGGGGTATCCAACACGGATTCTTGAAGAAGATGGCTTATAGAGAAACCAACTTGATCACGAGCCCTATCATAACAGTTAGGAAACAACCTGGTAATACTTTCGAGAATATATTCGGGAAATCACGAACCACCGATATGTTATTAAGCTTGGGAACAATCTTCCTTTTCAGGGCAAGATGATGTGATCAAAGAGCGAAGTATTAACACAATCCTAACCCATTGATCGAAAAGTGAACCATGAAACATGGACTAGGTGTCACATCCCTAACCCTTAAGCAAGATGGCATTGTGCCCATGTCTTCTTTGCATTTGCATCTAAGAAGTTTCAACAAAAACAACAAAGTGGCAAAGGAAAAACTCAAAACCCTAGCCACCATTTCAATTAAAGGAAATTTTCAACTAGTTCAAAATCAATGAACCCAAAATGGCCTCAAGAAATGTTCAAACTTTCTGATAAATCATGAAAGTAAATGAGCATTGGAGAAAACTATTTCTTGACACTTTAAGCATTCTAAATAATTGCAAAAGCCACTGGTTTCAAATTTAAAAATTTGAAATCAGAAACTATAATTTTCCAAAAATGTTGAAAGTCTTGGAAATGAGTGGGAATATTATAACAAATATTTCAGGAGGTCAAAAATAGTTTTTACCTTTTGTTTTGGAGCTGAAATAATTAGCAAAGCAATAAATAGACAAAAGTGAAAACAAAAAAAGAGAAAATGGAAAAAGTCTTACCTGTCGCCCAAGCCAGGCCCGGCCCATCTCGCCGCTCGTCCCCTCCCTCGCGCCAGTAGGCAGCAGGAGGTGGCCGCCGCCTCCTCCGGCGCGGCCACGCACCTGCGTGCCTGCCTGGCCGCCGGTTCGCGCTGGCGACGATGGGGATAAGCTCCCCAGAGCTTCCCCTATCCATTCCCCGCCTCGGTTCTTCCCCTCCTCCCGGATCTCCTCCTTCTCCCTGCTGCCGCCATTAGAGCCGAGCTCGAGCTCGAGCTAGCCGTGCCCCTGGCCATAGGAACCCCTCCCAGAGCACGCCATTAGCTCCGCCTCGTCGCCCTGGTCGTCTCTGCAGAAGCCGAAGCTTCCTCGCGCCCTGCAATGCCCGCAACGCCGTCGTCTTCCACCTCTGGCCGCCGGACCTCTCCCGTCGATTCGTCGCCCCAGGCCTTCCCTGAGCCGTCTGAGCTCTGCTCTCCACTCCCTGTGAGCATGCGGTCGTTTTCCCTAGGTTTTCCCCGTCGATCCCCTCCTCTAGCCCTAGTTTCACCGGAGCCCGACGAGGACCGCCGCTGCCGCTCGTCGCCGGTAGCCCTCCGATGTCCAGCTCGTCCTCTCGAGAGCACCAGCAGCTCCAGGACGACGCGTAGATGCCGTAGCAGCTAAGAACTGAGCGTGGATCCCTCTGATTCAAAGCCCCGACGACGCCCGAGCTTCGGCCGCCGCTCCGGCTTGTCGCCGACGCCTCTTCCGGCGACCCTAGCCTCCCCAGATGGTCCTGCCAGATCGGCCACTTCGCGAGCATGCTGTAGCTGCAAACCGCGTGCGTTTTGGTGCTATGCGGCGCCGTCTAGGTCGCCTCCGGCGAGCCCTCCGCCACGGGTCTGGTCGCCGGTGGCCGTCGACGTGGCCGACCATTAGGGCGTAATCGCCCTCCCCTCAGTCGTTGCCAGAGGGCCCCACGCCTGGTCAAACCCCAATTAGGGGCTGGTCAGCGCGGGATTAGTCCCAGAGAGGCTGACCAGTGGGGCCCCCCTGTCAGGTTTGACCTGCACAGGTCGGCTGACCTGCTGACGTCAGCCTGATGCAATAAATGGAATTTCCAGTATAAAAATAATTCAGGAAATTGCTAAAAATTGCAAAAATCATAGAAAATAATCTGTAACTCCAATGAAAATAAATTATATATGAAAAAGTATCAGAAAAATTCAAGGATTCTGATTATGCTATTTTCATCTATGTTTGAAAAAGTTACAGGACCCTAATTTGTGAAATAAGGAATAATTCAATTCTTTAATCACTTTATAAATGGAATTTGCAAAAATATCCAAATTTCATTATAAATACAATGATCACACACTGCCCTAGATATAAACCAGTACCATAACATGACATTTCATGCATGTTAACATTAGGTTGATCTGAGCATCAGGTCAAATCAATTGAACCGGTATCCGAGAATACCCGTTTGAATTGCTATTCGAATGTGATTCAAATCAACTCTAAACCTAAATTTTTTTGATTATAATAACCTATCACTTGCATTCTCATGCCATGCTCATGCATCATTTTGATTGCATATGTTTGTTATTGAATGTTGCCATTCATTTCGGTAGGCTCCACACCCCCGGATTCCACCGAATATCCGTCTGACGGATATCGTTCCTCCTCTGAGCAACAAGGCAAGCAACCCTTTTGATCATCCCGATAACACCTATGTTCTTGCTCCTGCACCTATTTATTGCATTAGGATCAAATGCTTCAACTGCTTTTGCCACGATAGTTGGACCCACTTCCTTTGCATGACTTAACCTTGTCACAGTAAATAGCCGAACCTTGCAACCTAGCATACCTGGTAGTTGCTTGAGCTATGATGTGCCTTATCCTGCTATGCATGCTATGCTTAGAGTTGTGTATGGTCTGTCATCTGGGAGATGAACAGAAATGTGGAATGTGTTCGGTGAGCAAAGGTCGTGTGTTGAACTTGATTTGGTAAAGGTACCGGTGAAAGGCTGTGTAGGAGTACATGGCGGGTTGTTTCATTGGAACCGTCCTTAGGAACTGAGTTCCGTGTATGTAATCCAAGACTAGATACTACCACATGCTGGGCCCTGAAATATGACCCCGCTCGGCCTATTAATCGCGTAGTACTCGGTCCAGGAGTTGTAAGTAGTTTCTGGTGTTTATAGTAATGCTGGAGGCCGTGCATGGTGCTGACCTGAGAGGTGGACCGTGATGCGGTAGGCAGTGGCACGGTGTACCAAGTGGCACCCGGATGGTGGGCTTGGGAACCCTGCGCACATCGTTTGAGGCCGTGGCGGAAACCTCGGCCGGACTTCCGTACGGGTTACTCTCAGATAGGCGATAAACCTGGACTAGGTACTAGTGTGGTTAACGGTAGTGGCCGACTCCCTCGCTGGGCTTCCGCTTGAAGGTTGCCGAGGTGCATGACGTGCACATGGCGATAAGTGGCGGGAGCGTGTGTGACGAAGTACACCCCTGCAGGGTTATGATCTATTCGAATAGCCGCGTCCGCGGATATGGACTACTTGGAGACATATGTTGTTCATAGATAACTTCAATGGCTACTCATAAAATTGTCAAGATAAGCGTGAGTGTCGTGGACGGCATTTCTGTATGGAGACGGAATGATTCCACGATAGTGTATTGTTGTGGTGTTAGTGGACTCGTGTGCGAGAAATCAAGTTGTCAAAACTAATTTCAAAAAGCAAGTTGTCTAGCCACGAGTCAAATGCTGGCTTCCCGCAAGAAACCCCACAATACCTTTTGATACCTTGCATGAGTAGTTAGCTCTCCTAAAGTCCTGCTGAGTACCTTCGTACTCATGTTTGTTTAATAAATGTTGCAGAGGTTGCTAATGACCCTAATGAAGGGTTCTTCGTAGACATCGACGACGACGAGTAGCTGGTGTCCCAGCTACGATCTGGCCCTACGTCGGCTCTGTAGTATAGTCAGGCCATGTGCCTTCTAGTTGCTCTGTCTGTACCCAGACAGTTTATAACTCTTCCGCTGGCTTGTAATTGTATGACTGCTATTATGGGTCGTGAGACCCTTAATGTGTAATATTATGTGTGTGGCTCTTCCGAGCCTCTTAAATAAAGCTTGTATGCTTATGGTTATGTTGTGATGCCATCGATGTATCTATACATATCGGTATGCCATGCGTACGTATGTCTTACTTGATATGTATGGGGTTCGAATACCTAGTCGTGAACTTTAGTAGCACCCCTTACAAGGAAATGCCCCTTTGTGATCCAACGAGCCTTGGTAGTTCGCTACTGCTCCGGACACATTGGTTGACCGGCATGTGTCTTTCTTAGCTGCTGTGTCTGTCCTCTTTGGGGAAATGTCACGCGACGTAATGGAGTCCTTGTAGCTTGCTACGACTCGTCTACGTTCGTTGATGACCGACACCTGCTTTGTTGGGTCATGTATGCCTGTCCTTGTGCGGAACTGCCACTTTGGTTTATGACTAGACATGTCGATCCGGGTTCTTTGACATTGGTTTGCTAGCGACACTATCGCATACGTGAGTCAAAAGACGCAAACGGTCCCGGCTAAGGTAAGGCTGCAGCCGTGGAGTTAACCGTGCGTGAGACCACAAAGGAATGCGATGTGTTACAGGCTGGATTCCTATGGCTTAGGATCGGGGTCCCGACAACGTTGGTATCAGAGCCTGACTGACTGTAGGATTACTAAGCCAAACTGGTCGAAGTTGAGTCTAGAATTGCTTTAGTTATATATAAGGGAATTGTTTGTGGAAGGGAACGTAACACTCTTGTTCTCTTCTCAAGATATTCTATTCTGGTCATTCTCGTCTTTTCTGCGGGAATTAAGGACTAGGTTACTCATCTTCTCCTAGGCTCGTATTTCTGATCGGTAGATTATAGGACTACGGGTCGAGAGATATTGGGTTTCTTTTATTCCTAGGAAGCAGGAAGTAAGTTTGGTGACCAGAGAGTTGAACTTGATAGTTGAGTGGTTACGCTATTCAATTTTGGGTTGTCTCAAAATTTGTTTTTCAGCATTTACAGCCGTTATGCTGCCCAATTTTGCATTCAGAGCTCTAATGCTTTTGCATTACTCTCTATTTACAGATGCCTGGTCGTCCTTCTCGCCAGGTGGTACGTTTGACCAGGTGCATTGATGTACCGGGTCATACGGCCATGCTGGTCAGGGTGATGTCGGTGTGCGGTTACCGCTGGTACCCCGAGTACACGGTAGAGGAACAGTACCGAGACTTCAACCAGAGCCAGTACATCTGCACTGTTAGGGTATTTCCAGACTACCCTGGAGCGGAGAAGCCAATCCATTGGTCCTATGGGTTGGGAGTCACTGTTGACATGGCAGTACAAGATGCTGCCTATTCAATGCTGACTATTATGAGAGCGAGACATGCACTGCTGCAGAATTCAGAGTTCTGCTATGTTCTGGCCTCTCAGTCTGGTGAAGAGGGATACCTCAGTGGAGTCTATTTTGATTCTTCTATGGAGGACCCACTTCTGCAGTCCACTGTTGAGGTGCTAGAGAACAGAGACAAGGATGCTCGTGCTCTCCGCATGGAGCTTTACGCTACCCGTGCCCGTCTGTGGACAGCTTTGACGCAGCTGGCACCGGTAGTCCAGACAGGGTATGGAGAGATGGAGATGCTGAATCCTGTTAGGACCCATCTTCCGGCTCACGTTGACTGGCCAGCTATAGGAGGAGTCACACCTCTTCGGGGACCCCTCTTACCACCGGTCAGGGGACCAAGGCCACATCCGTGCCCTTACGGATCCCAGGGATCTCATGCTAGAGTGTTTCCTGATCCGCAGGTTGAGCTTCCAGGTCATGGAGGTAACCTCTATGAGATGTTCTATGCGGATGCCTGATCTATGAGCGGAAGGATAGTATGGTAGTAGCCGTATGTTCACAGTCCTGCGTGACTTGTGGAGTATGGTAGTAATGTGAAACGAACTCCGGAGGCCTAGATAAATAATGTATAGGAAGCTTGTAAGCCTCTGATGAGTAGTTCCACCATTTCAGTAGTTTTCTCTTCGAGTAAGTTTGTACTGAACTATGTAAGGGTGTGCATGAACCATGGTGTATATATAGCAGTTGCTTGTTACCATGTTGTTCGGATATTCATTTCCGCATTCCGTGTGTTCAGTACATTCTTAGTCCATAGTTAGTATTGATATGATATTGGTCTAAGCTATAAGTTTGTTTGTCAGGATGGTGTTCACCAGGTTGAACCGTGCCCCTGCTCATGAGCAAGGTGAGGGTAGTCAAGCTTCGCAGGAAGACCTGCCTCACCCACCTTCTCTGGTAGAAGTGATGCTTGAGGCAGAAAGAAACAAAAGGGAGACCAACCGACTACTAGAGCGTATTGAGCAGAATACGGCTCGACAGCCTAGGAATGCTGCAGTGTCCCTCAATGACTTTGTGAAGCTGAATCCTCCAAAGTTTCATCATTCCGTCGATCCCCTCGACGCTGATGACTGGCTGTGCAGCATTTCACGCAAGATTCGCTCTGCGAATGTGTCTGAGGCCGACAAGGTGACCTTTGCGGCGTATTTCCTGGAGGGACCCGCCAATTTGTGGTGGGAGAATTTTGAAGCTATGCGTCCCGCTGAACCAGTGGCCACATGGGCAGACTTCAGTGCAGCTTTTCGTCTGCACCATATTCCAGAGGGCCTGATGGACAGAAAGAGAGAGGAGTTCTGTGCCTTCACTCAGGGCAAGTTGTTTGTGGATGCCTATAGCCGCGAGTTCGGTAACCTCGCCCGCTATGCAACAGAGGAGGTATCTACTGACGCCAAGAAGCAAGCAAGATTCCGTAAGGGTCTGAGCCCTGAGCTCCGTCGAGATCTGCGCCTCCATGAGTGTGCAAGCTTTCAAGCCCTGGTCAACAAAGCGATCAGTGCGGAGACTGGTCATACTGACTTCGAAGCCACAAGGAAGCACTCCCATGACTTTGGCTCATCTTCTGGTTCCGCGTTTCAAAAACGCAGGCTGTGGGTTCCAAATAGTTCTCTGCCGCCAAGATACACTCCGAGGCCATCCTACCTGGCGCCTCAGACGAATCAGGCCAACCCTCCATCAAAAGCTTATGGTGGTCCAGCTAGCAATGCTGCACCACGTGCCAACCAGGTGATATGCTACAAGTGTGGAGAACCAGGGCATTATTCCCGTGAGTGTCCTCAGATTGTGGGTGCCAAGCAACCCGGAAAATCCGTCGGGCAGGCCAAGTCGGGTAAAGCGTTTTATGTGAAGCCAACTCCTGCACGTGGCCGTGTGAACTATGTGTCAGCAGAAGAAGCTGCAGAGGATCCCGGCGTCATGCTGGGTACGCTTCTTGTTAATCATCACCCAGCGTCCGTTCTCTTTGACACTGGGTCTTCTCATTCCTTCATTTCAGAAAGTTATGCACAGTTGCATAACATGTCATTTTGTGATATGCCAATCCCATTGGTTGTCCAAACCCCTGGTAGTAAATGGCAAACCTCTAGGATAACCTATGACAATGAAATTCTAGTAGACAGGCTAGTTTTTCTAGCCTCATTGATAGCATTGAAATCTTCGGATATTAATATCATCTTGGGCATGGACTGGATGTCAGCTCAGTATGCCAAGATTGATACTCACTCTAGAAATGTCCAGCTTACCCATCCCTCGGGTGAGATAGTAAATGTCTCTACTCGAGTTGCCAAATGCCAACTCTATTCCCTAAATGCCAACCCTCTTCCGGAACTTGAAGACATTCCGGTAGTCCATGACTTCCCGGATGTTTTTCCAGAGGAACTGCCAGGAATTCCACCTGACAGAGATGTAGAGTTTGTGATAGATCTTGTTCCGGGAACTGTCCCAATAGCCAGAAGACCTTATAAGATGGCAACTCTAGAGCTAGCCGAACTTAAGAAGCAATTAGATGAGGCCTTGAACAAGGGTTTCATTCTTCCTAGCTCTTCTCCTTGGGCTTGTCCCGTCCTCTTCGTCAAGAAGAAAGACGGAACGGATCGGATGGTTGTAGATTACCCACCAGTTAACCTGGTCACCATAAAGAACAAGTATCCGCTCCCCACGATCAATGACCTGTACGATCAGCTCGCTGGATCCTCAGTCTTCTCCAAAATGGATTTGAGGTTGGGATACCATCAAATCAAGATTAAGAACGGGGACATTCCAAAAACGGCCTTTGTTACTCGTTATGGCCAATATGAGTACACCGTTATGTCCTTCAGTTTAACCAATGCCCCAGCCACCTTCTCTTGACTGATGAATTCAATCTTTATGGAGTATTTGGATAAATTCGTCGTAGTATACCTCGATGATATTCTTATCTACTCCAAGAATGAACAAGAACATGCCGAGCATCTAAGGCTGGTATTGATGAAACTTCGAGAGCATCGCCTTTATGCCAAATTTTCAAAATGTGAATTCTGGTTACCAGAAGTGACCTATCTAGGCCACGTAATCTCTGGTAAGGGTATTGCTGTCAATCCCGAGAGAGTTCAAGCTGTCCTTGATTGGACTCAACCTGAATCGGTTAAGCAATTTAGGAGTTTTCTTGGTCTAGCGAGCTATTATCGCCGCTTCGTCGAGAATTTCTCCAAGGTTGCAAAGCCTCTGACTGAACTCCTCAAGAAGGATAAAAAGTTCGAGTGGACACCACAGTGTGAGCATAGTTTTCAGGAACTGAAAAGACGCCTGACTTCCGCACCTGTGTTGCTACCACCAGATTTTTCTAAGGACTTTGTTATCTATTGCGACGCCTCGCGACAAGGATTAGGTTGCATTCTCATGCAAGATCGTCATGTGATCGCATACGCATCTCGACAGTTGCGTCCACATGAGGATAATTATCCCACACATGACCTTGAGCTTGCAGCTGTGGTCCATGCACTAAAAACCTGGCGACATTACCTTCTGGGTAATCGTTGCGAAATATTCACTGATCACCAAAGTCTGAAATATATCTTCACCCAGCCGGATTTGAATCTCAGGCAAAGACGGTGGGTTGAGTTGATCTCGGATTACGACTTAGGGATAACTTACACCCCGGGGAAGGCCAATGTAATGGCCGATGCACTAAGTCGTAAATCTTATTGTAACAATTTGATGCTACAACAAGGTCAACCACTTCTCCATGAGGACTTTCGGAAGTTGAATCTTCATATTGTTCCTCAAGGATTCCTTTCTACCTTGGTGGCGAAGCCTACTCGTAAGGATCAAATTACAGCTGGCCAAAAGCGTGACAAGGGTATATCACGGATCAAGGAGAATATTTTTAGCGGAAACGCTAAAGAATTTTCCATGAATGATCAAGGTGTGGTGTTCTTCCAGAATCGTTTAGTGGTTCCTAAGAACCCACATCTAAGGCAGTTAATCCTTAAGGAGGCTCATGATTCCCCTCTCACCATTCATCCTGGTAGTACTAAGATGTATCAGGACCTACGCCAGAGGTTCTGCTGGACTAGGATGAAGAGAGAAATTGCTGAGTTCGTTGCTAACTGCGATGTTTGTCGTCGAGTTAAGGCAGAACATCAAAGGCCTGTTGGCACCCTTCAACCTTTAGCTATTCCTGAATGGAAATGGGATAAAGTTAGCATGGATTTCATTACCGGATTTTCCAAGACCAAGAAAGGAAATAATGCTATCTTTGTGGTCATTGACCGTCTTTCCAAAGTGGCTCATTTTCTTCCTGTTCGTGAGAGTATAACACCTAGCCAGCTAGCAGAGTTATATATCTCTCGAATAGTGTCTCTTCATGGTGTTCCCCTGGAAATTAACTCGGACCGTGGAAGTATCTTTACTTCTCGCTTATGGGAAAGTTTTCAGAATGCCATGGGGACTCACTTATCTTTTAGCACTGCTTTCCATCCTCAATCAAGTGGTCAAGTAGAAAGAGTGAATCAAATCCTAGAAGATATGCTCCGAGCTTGTGTTATTTCGTTCGGTATGAATTGGGAGAAGTGCCTTCCATTCGCCGAATTCGCTTATAACAATAGTTATCAATCAAGCTTGGGCAAAGCCCCTTTTGAAGTTCTCTATGGACGAAGATGTCGAACACCTCTTAATTGGTCAGAAACCGGAGAGAGGCAACTCTTTGGCCCGGACATGATCCAGGACGCAGAAGAGCAGGTTCGCATTATTCGTGAAAAGTTGAAAACAGCCCAGTCTCGTCAAAAGAGCCAATATGATCGTCATCATAAGGCTGTGACCTTTGAAGTTGACGAGAAGGCTTACCTTTGGGTTACACCTTTGAAGGGTACCCATCGATTCGGTATCAAGGGCAAATTGGCTCCTCGTTACATTGGACCTTTTCGCATTCTTGCCAAACGAGGAGAAGTTGCCTACCAGTTGGAACTTCCTCCGCATCTTTCCAAGGTTCATGATGTTTTCCACGTCTCGCAACTCAGGCGTTGCTTTTCGGATCCTATCCGTGAAGTGGACCACGAAACGCTTGATCTACAAGATAACCTTTCTTATCGAGAATACCCCGTGCGTATTCTTGATCAAGCTGAGCGTACCACTCGACGTCGAAACCTCAAGTTTCTTAAAGTTCAGTGGTCAAATCATTCTGAAAAGGAGGCAACTTGGGAAAGAGAGGATCGTCTCCGACTCGAATATGCTGCATTATTCCCGACGACTTCTAAATCTCGGGACAAGATTCTTTTGAGTGGGGGTGAGTTGTCACATCCCTAACCCTTAAGCAAGATGGCATTGTGCCCATGTCTTCTTTGCATTTGCATCTAAGAAGTTTCAACAAAAACAACAAAGTGGCAAAGGAAAAACTCAAAACCCTAGCCACCATTTCAATTAAAGGAAATTTTCAACTAGTTCAAAATCAATGAACCCAAAATGGCCTCAAGAAATGTTCAAACTTTCTGATAAATCATGAAAGTAAATGAGCATTGGAGAAAACTATTTCTTGACACTTTAAGCATTTTAAATAATTGCAAAAGCCACTGGTTTCAAATTTAAAAATTTGAAATCAGAAACTATAATTTTCCAAAAATGTTGAAAGTCTTGGAAATGAGTGGGGATATTATAAAAAATATTTCAGGAGGTCAAAAATAGTTTTTACTTTTTGTTTTGGAGCTGAAATAATTAGCAAAGCAATAAATAGCAAAACAGAAAAACAAAAAAAAGAGAAAATGGAAAAAGTCTTACCTGTCGCCCAAGCCAGGCCCGGCCCATCTCGCCGCTCGTCCCCTCCCTCGCGCCAGTAGGCAGCAGGAGGTGGCCGCCGCCTCCTCCGGCGCGGCCACGCACCTGCGTGCCTGCCTGGCCGCCGGTTCGCGCTGGCGACGACGGGGATAAGCTCCCCAGAGCTTCCCCTATCCATTCCCCGCCTCGGTTCTTCCCCTCCTCCCGGATCTCCTCCTTCTCCCTGCTGCCGCCATTAGAGCCGAGCTCGAGCTCGAGCTAGCCGTGCCCCTGGCCATAGGAACCCCTCCCAGAGCACGCCATTAGCTCCGCCTCGTCGCCCTGGTCGTCTCTGCAGAAGCCGAAGCTTCCTCGCGCCCTGCAACGCCCGCAACGCCGTCGTCTTCCACCTCCGGCCGCCGGACCTCTCCCGTCGATTCGTCGCCCCCAGGCCTTCCCCGAGCCGTCCGAGCTCTGCTCTCCACTCCCTGTGAGCATGCGGTCGTTTTCCCTAGGTTTTCCCCGTCGATCCCCTCCTCTAGCCCTAGTTTCACCGAAGCCCGACGAGGACCGCCGCTGCCGCTCGTCGCTGGTAGCCCTCCGATGTCCAGCTCGTCCTCTCGAGAGCACCAGCAGCTCCAGGACGACGCGTAGATGCCGTAGCAGCTAAGAACTGAGCGTGGATCCCTCTGATTCAAAGCCCCGATGACGCCCGAGCTTCGGCCGCCGCTCCGGCTCGTCGCCGACGCCTCTTCCGGCGACCCTAGCCTCCCCAGATGGTCCTGCCACATCGGCCACTTCGCGAGCATGCTGTAGCTGCAAACCGCGTGCGTTTTGGTGCTGTGCGGCGCCGTCTAGGTCGCCTCCGGCGAGCCCTCCGCCGCGGGTCTGGTCGCCGGCGACCACCCTCCGGTGGCCGTCGACGTGGCCGACCATTAGGGCGTAATCGTCCTCCCCTCAGTCGCTGCCAGAGGGCCCCACGCCTGGTCAAACCCCAATTAGGGGCTGGTCAGCGCGGGATTAGTCCCAGAGAGGCTGACCAGTGGGGCCCCCCTGTCAGGTTTGACCTGTACAGGTCGGCTGACCTGCTGACGTCAGCCTGATGCAATAAATGGAATTTCCAGTATAAAAATAATTCAGGAAATTGCTAAAAATTGCAAAAATCATAGAAAATAATCTGTAACTCCAATGAAAATAAATTATATATGAAAAAGTATCAGAAAAATTCAAGGATTCTGATTATGCTATTTTCACCTATGTTTGAAAAAGTTACAGGACCCTAATTTGTGAAATAAGGAATAATTCAATTCTTTAATCACTTTATAAATGGAATTTGCAAAAATATCCAAATTTCATTATAAATACAATGATCACACATTGCCCTAGATATAAACCAGTACCATAACATGACATTTCATGCATGTTAACATTAGGTTGATCTGAGCATAAGGTCGAATCAATTGAACCGGTATCCGAGAATACCCATTTGAATTGCTATTCGAATGTGATTCAAATCAACTCTAAACCTAAAACATTTTGATTATAATAACCTATCACTTGCATTCTCATGCCATGCTCATGCATCATTTTGATTGCATATGTTTGTTATTGAATGTTGCCATTCATTTCGGTAGGCTCCACACCCCCGGATTTCACCGAATATCCGTCTGACGGATATCGTTCCTCCTCTGAGCAACAAGGCAAGCAACCCTTTTGATCATCCCGATAACACCTATGTTCTTGCTGCTGCACCTATTTATTGCACTAGGATCAAATGCTTCAACTGCTTTTGCCACGATAGTTGGACCCACTTCCTTTGCATGACTTAACCTTGTCACAGTAAATAGCCGAACCTTGCAACCTAGCATACCTGGTAGTTTCTTGAGCTATGATGTGCCTTATCCTGCTATGCATGCTATGCTTAGAGTTGTGTATGGTCTGTCATCTGGGAGATGAACAGAAATGTGGAATGTGTTCGGTGAGCAAAGGTCGTGTGTTGAACTTGATTTGGTAAAGGTACCGGTGAAAGGCTGTGTAGGAGTACATGGCGGGTTGTTTCATTGGAACCGTCCTTAGGAACTGAGTTCCGTGTATGTAATCCAAGACTAGATACTACCACATGCTGGGCCCTGAAATATGACCCCGCTCGGCCTATTAATCGCGTAGTACTCGGTCCAGGAGTTGCAAGTAGTTTCTGGTGTTTATAGTAATGCTGGAGGCCGTGCATGGTGCTGACCTGAGAGGTGGACCGTGATGCGGTAGGCAGTGGCACGGTGTACCAAGTGGCACCCGGATGGTGGGCTTGGGAACCCTGCGCACATCGTTTGAGGCCGTGGCGGAAACCTCGGCCGGACTTCCGTACGGGTTACTCTCAGATAGGCGATAAACCTGGACTAGGTACTAGTGTGGTTAACGGTCGTGGCCGACTCCCTCGCTGGGCTTCCGCTTGAAGGTTGCCGAGGTGCATGACATGCACATGGCGATAAGTGGCGGGAGCGTGTGTGACGAAGTACACCCCTGCAGGGTTATGATCTATTCGAATAGCCGCGTCCCCGGATATGGACTACTTGGAGACATATGTTGTTCATAGATAACTTCAATGGCTACTCATAAAATTGTCAAGATAAGCGTGAGTGTCGTGGACGGCATTTCCGTATGGAGACGGAATGATTCCATGATAGTGTATTGTTGTGGTGTTAGTGGACTCGTGTGCGAGAAATCAAGTTGTCAAAACTAATTTCAAAAAGCAAGTTGTCTAGCCACGAGTCAAATGCTGGCTTCCCGCATGAAACCCCACAATACCTTTTGATACCTTGCATGAGTAGTTAGCTCTCCTAAAGTCTTGCTGAGTACCTTCGTACTCATGTTTGTTTAATAAATGTTGCAGAGGTTGCTAATGACCCTAATGAAGGGTTCTTCGTAGACATCGACGACGACGAGTAGCTGGTGTCCCAGCTACGATCTGGCCCTACGTCGGCTCTGTAGTATAGTCAGGCCATGTGCCTTCTAGTTGCTCTGTCTGTACCCAGACAGTTTATAACTCTTCCGCTGGCTTGTAATTGTATGACTGCTATTATGGGTCGTGAGACCCTTAATGTGTAATATTATGTGTGTGGCTCTTCCGAGCCTCTTAAATAAAGCTTGTATGGTTATGGTTATGTTGTGATGCCATCGATGTATCTATACATATCGGTATGCCATGCCTACGTATGTCTTACTTGATATGTATGGGGTTCGAATACCTAGTCGTGAACTTTAGTAGCACCCCTTACAAGGAAATGCCCCTTTGTGATCCAACGAGCCTTGGTAGTTCGCCACTGCTCCGGACACATTGGTTGACCGGCATGTGTCTTTCTTAGCTGCTGTGTCTGTCCCCTTTGGGGAAATGTCACGCGACGTAATGGAGTCCTTGTAGCTTGCTACGACTCGTCTACGTTCGTTGATGACCGACACCTGCTTTGTTGGGTCATGTATGCCTGTCCTTGTGCGGAACTGCCACTTTGGTTTATGACTAGACATGTCGATCCGGGTTCTTTGACATTGGTTTGCTAGCGACACTATCGCACACGTGAGTCAAAAGACGCAAACGGTCCCGGCTAAGGTAAGGCTGCAGCCGTGGAGTTAACCGTGCGTGAGACCACAAAGGAATGCGATGTGTTACAGGCTGGATTCCTATGGCTTAGGATCGGGGTCTTGACACTAGGTAGCACAGTCAATCTTAGGATGACGATTCAATCATCATCACCATAAGAGTGAATTTGTTGTCCATTAACTACTAAACAATGGCATTGCTAGGGGTATTGATTTCACACATCATGGTTCACTTGTCGATATTCCGGTTACAACCAACACGAAAACCGAGGGATGAACAATGATAACGAGAAGTATCACTACATCAAGAGTTCCTAAGAGATGGTGCAATTCTCACAGCACTCTTGACAAAAGGAGGGTAATACTCCAAGATAGAACAGAACAAAATATGGGTTGGCATTTTGATCTGCAGAGTATAACTACTTTGACCCAATCCAAGAAATGGATGAGGTACTGGAGTTTACTTCTCCCAGTCAATTGGAAATAGCACAACTTGACAAACCACAGGAATAGAAGACATTGATAACAAGAATGCACAACTACTCTTGACTAACCCCTCAATGATGAAGGTCAAAATACAACTAGATAGGGCCAACTCAAGAGCACATGATTTCTTGAGTTATGGATGCATGGATTAGAATGTCAAACGAGTTCAACATAATTCTTCCAGATAACCCATGCAGAAGGGCGGAGTAGGCAGAATCACAATATTTAGTAGAGAACTCATCATGAGCACTCTTGTTATGATCTTTAATTCACGGAGAACTTCTGCCAAAGATGATTCATGGTGTTGGAAGAACGATATACCATGAACCTTGGGAACTACAACAAGGTTACTAATCATTCTAAAGGAACTAGCAACACTATCAACAGAGATGAGCAGAATGATCCTTGGATTCAAAGACCCAGAAATAGAATACCTAAAAACTAAATAACATCACGAGATGTTTTTTAAAATGATGGCTAGAATTATCGCATTGGAAGACATAGCACACATCTAGACTATTGGGTAGTTTTCGGAGTAACATGTTTTCCTAATACTTCAACAAAACGTCGAGGTAATAGAGTACCTCAACACAATTATTAGTGTGCTTTGTCCGGCCAAAATACATTGGGAAAAGAGGAAGGAATTTGCAATCACATCACACTATTTGGGAACTTTGGAAAACTCGGACAGTATAACGACTGTACGGGCATGAAATATGAGGCAACCTGCAAGAAAACTAACAACATAACAATTGAATTCTTATGGAGACACTGATCTAGGAAGACAACAACTTTTCTATAAGTCTCCAACATAGTAACTCGTCATCCTAATGAATAGATGAGAAAGCCTAATTCTTAAACCCCGTAGAATAAAGAAGAGGATGACTCAGAATAAGAATGACACAAGGAAAGGAGTAAAAGAGCCTTACGTTCCCTTCCACAAACAATTCCCTTATATAACTAAAGAGTTGCTAGACTCAACATCGACCAGTTTGGCTTGGTTATCCTACAAGCAGTCAAGCTCTGATACCAAAGCTGTCAGGACCCCGATCCTAAGTCATAAGAACCCAGCCTGTAACACATCACATCACTTTGCGGCCTCACGCACGGTAAACTCCACGGCTGCCACCTTACCTTGGCCGGGACCGTTTGCGTCTTTTCGCTCACGTATATGAATATGTTGCTAGCATTCAAACGACAAAGAACCCGGGTCGACATGACTAGTTATAAACCCAAGCGGTACATCTGTGCAGGGACAGGCATACATAACCCAGCAAGGCAGGTGTTGATCAACAGCGTGTGTAGACGAGTCGTAGCAAACTACAAGGACTCCATTACACCGCGTGACATTTCCCCGAGGGGACACACACAACAGCAAAGAAGGACACACGCCGGTCAATCAATGTGTCTAGAGGAGTAGCAAGCTACCAAGGCTCGATAGAAGCACAAAGAGGCATTTCCCTGTAAAGAGTACTACTAAAGGCACACAACTAGGTGTCGAATCCCACACATATAATGCATTTCATAACATACACACAATATGCACGATATGTGTAGATACAACATGGCATCACAACATAACTCTATGACTCAAGCTTTTATTAAGGACTCATAAGAATCAACATAGTGTGTTATTACAAACAGGGGTCCCGTGACCCGACACTCAAGTGATACAAACAACAAGCGGAAGCAAATCATGTCTGGGTACAGACATCTACTAAAAGTGGCTGGAAGAGCCTGAAAAGCTACTACGACCCTACCAAAGGAGACATTCCCAAGCTATTCCGGTCAACATCGAACACATCGCGTAGAAACCTTTAATGAGACTAAATCTTCTTTGCAAAACATAAATAAAGCAACCGTGAGTACAAAGGTACTCAACAAGACTTACATCAGAACTATCTACATATGCATCATGTTTCAATGAAAGATTTGTGGGGTTTGATTGCAACAAGCCATCTTTGACTCTTGGCTAACCTGTACTATGACTACAAGTTCTTTTTTTGAGGTGGGATAGCGCACACGAGTCCACATATTCACCATTTCAATACACCAATATGGATCCACTCTCGTCTCCCTATGAGAAGGTCTTCCATAGCACTCACACTTATTTTGCATGTTTTAGAGTATCCATTTAAATTGTCTATGTACCACGTAATGCTTCCAAGTAGTCCATATCCGAGGACGCAGCTATTCGAACAGATTGATTCACCCTGCAAGGGTATACTTCTTCACACATGCTCTCACCACTTAGCACCATATCCACGTCATGCATCTCGGCAACCTTCAAGCGGAAGCACTGGCGTGGGTGTCGGCCACGACCGTTAACCACACAAGACCCTAGTCCAGGTCTATCGCCTATTTGAGACTGAACCCGCAGGGAAGTCCGGCCGAGGTTTCCTCTACGGCCCCAAACGATGTGCGTAGGGTTCCCAAGCCCACCATCCGGGTGCCATTTGGTACACCGTGCCACTGTGTATCTACGGCAGAGAAGCCTACCCCGTCGGGCAGAGCTAAACACGGCCACCAACACTTTTCGTACAAACACCAGAAACTAATTGCAACTCCTGGACAGGGATCTAGGCAATTAATAAGCCGAGCAGGATCATATTTCAGGGCCCAATGCATGGTAGTATCTTGTCTTGGATAACATACACAAAACTCAGTTCTTAAGGACGGTCCCAATGAGATAACACACCATGTACTCCTACATGGCCTCTCATCGCTACCTTTACCAGATCGGATTCACACTTTTACTCTCACACTGTAGGACATGAACACAACCATTCCGGTTCATCATCCAGATGGATCAGACCCGACACGACTCTAAGCATAGCAGGCATTGTAAGGAAGCATGGATGAGTAAGCACACCAAGGCTCAAGCAGTTGTTACTCATGCTAAATGGTTTCAACTATTTACTGTGACAAAATCAGGTCATGCAGAGGAATGGGTTCAACTACCGATAACATGTACAGTTGAATCGTGTTTGTCCTAATGCAGTAAAAGAGAGCAAGAGCGAGAGAGTGTGTTTATATCAATATGCTCAAGGGGGGGGGTTTGCTTGCCTGACAGGTCTGAAGATAGCAATGAGTCTTCATATATGTCAACGATCACATCGTCGGAACCATCATCTACCGGGAGGGAGCAACACCGGCAAACAAGAAACGAACAACAATCACTTCACGGAAATGCAACACCATGATGCATGATCATGACATGAAAATTAAAGGTGGTAGGGCTAAATTGTCTATCATCTCTTAAGTTGAAGTTGATTTGAATCACGATTCAAATATCACTTCAAGCAAGGTATTTTCCCGGATACCCTTTTAATTGATTCGACCTGATGCTCATGCATAATTTGTTTTAACATGCATGAGGATGGTATTTTGAGGTATTGATTTTCCTTAATCAATGTTTGGTCGTATCAATTAAAGTGGAATTCAAGTAGGAATCAAATTCCAACACGAAACTATTTATTAAATTTACCCTATTCATCATTGTGCCTATTTGGTGTTGTTAACTTTCTCAAACCAGCATGAACATGCCATAATGAGATTCGTTGGATTTTTCTGATCCTTTTTCATATACAAATTATTTTCATCCGAGTTATATTTTAATTTCTATGATTTTTACAAGTTTTAGCAATTTCCTGGATTTATTTTATAATAGAAAATCAATTACTGCGTCAGCACTGCGTTAGCTTTGCGTCAGCAGTCCACTGGCCTGGTGAGAGTCAAACCTGACGTGTGGGGGCCACACGTCAGTGAGTCAGGGCTAATCCCGAGTTGACCCGCACTAAGTGGGGTTTGACCCACGTGTGGGGCCCTCTGTCAGTGGCTCTGGGGGGGTTAGTTAGGCTAATTAGGCTGGCCATGTCAGGGGCTACTGGAGCCTAGTCGGCGGCGACCACGGGCGCGGCGGAGGCTCGCCGGAGTTGGCCAAAAATGCGCTATACGGCTCGGATTCGAGGGCCGAGAGCACTGGGGCGTAGCCCAGGCTCGACCTCGTCCGCCAGACCCATCCAGGGCCAGGGAAGGTGGCCGGAGCAAGGCCAAGGACGTGCTCTTGCAGTGGCCGGAGCTCGGCCGATGCGGGGAGAGGCCTACAGGGCACGGCAGATCATGGGAGGAGAGGGAAAAGAGTCAGCGGCTCACGGGGGTTTCATTTTTGGCCTTGTGGAGGTCGGAGAGGCCTAGTGGAGGCGGCTCGACGACGGCGGATCTCGGTGACCGAAGGATGAAGACGACAATGGCATCAGCGATACAGGGGCTTCGGCTCGAATCCTTTTGACGGGGAGGCGCTGCTCGAGGAGGCGGAGCCAGGGAGAAGCTCAGCGGGGCGAGAGGAGGACGGAGGCCGGGGTGGCGAGCTCGAGGTCTAGCTCGGCAATGGCGGCAGGAGAGGAGAGCAGAGCGGAGGAGAGCGGGAGAAATGGAGAGGAGGAGGAGATAAGGGAGGGCTCGACGTCGCGCTGGCGAGAGAGAGCAAGGGGGAGGCGACACGACAAGCAGGAGGTGGCTCCTGGGGCCGCCGCCGTGCCCAACTTCTCCCTTGCATTCTGGCAGGAGGAAGAAGACAGGGGTGCCCCCCTGGTGGGCTGGGCTGGGCCAGGGGCGACAGGTAAGTCTCTCTCTCTCTCTTCTTTTCTATTTTCTTTTTATTTCTTTCTGGCATTTAGATTTAGGTTTTAAATGAAATGTTTAACTATTTTATAAAACCCTGATAATAAATGTGGGGTATATTTGGAATATTTCCAATCCCATATATAGCTTTCAACATTTTATAATACTAAGAAATATTTGAAATCAATTATTTAATTGATTTCAGTGGGTTTTCAGTTTAAAATAAAATGCCAAAAGTATTTTTTAAAAGAAAACCAACCCTGAATTGTGTTTTCCAAGATTTATCAAAAATGATGGACTTTTATGAAGGCCATTTTGGGTTCATTGATTTCTCACAAGTTTGAATTGTTTTTTTTATTATAGAGTTGTTGGAGTTTTGCTTTGATTTCACTTCTTTCTTGATTTCAATTCATTTTATTAGAATGCAAAGAGAGAAAACATGAGCTCAAACTTGCTAGGTTCTACTAGAGATTTCAGGGATGTGACATAGGGTCCGTACTTTCGCAAGTGCATTCTCTCAACAATGCATATATAATTCGATCACATAACAATCCGTCGACGTGCGATAAAGAATCACTCCAAAGGTCCTATCTAGCGGAGAACATAAGAAGAAATTGTTTGTCGGGCACGAAACCACCTCAAAGTTATTCTTTCTAATCAATCTTTCCAAGAGTTCGTACTAATATAACAAGTTATCATGTACGATCGATCTATCCAAGAGTTCGTACTAAAATACTACCATAACAAATTCAGATTCATAATACTCTATCCAACACGAAATCTCAAAGGGAAAAACTCAATTCATCACAATAAGATAGAGAGCGAGAAACACCATATGATCCAACTATATTAACAAAGCCATGATACATCAAGATGGTGCCATATCAAGAACACGAGAGAGAGAGATTAACCACATAGCTACTGGTACAAATTCTCAACCCCGAGGGTGGACTACTCCCTCCTCGTAATGGACTTCGTTGGGATGATGAAGATGGCCACCGGAGATTATTTCCCTTCCCCGGCACGGCGCTGGAACGTCTCCAGATTGTTTTTTCGTTGATATAGAGAGTTGCGGCGGCGGAGCTTCTCGTCGAGGATTATTTCTTGGGGTTTCTGTATTTATAGGAATTTTTGGCATCGGTCTCACGTCAAGATGGGCCACGAGGTTCCCACTACCCACCAACCCACGAGCAAGGCTCTGGCATGCTCTGGTGGGTTGTGGCCACCTCCTTCACCTTTTGTTCCTCCCACAAAGTTTCTAGTGCCTATTTTGTTAAAAAATCATCTAAAAGTTTCGTTCATTTGGAGAACTTTTATTTCTGCACAAAAAACAACACCACGGTAGTTCTGCTAAAAACAACATGAGTCCGGGTTAGTTCTAGATAAATCATATAAAGTGCATCAAAACAATATAAACATATTGTAAACATAGGCAAACATGCCATGAATACTTCATAAATTATCGATACGTTGGAGACATATCAGCATCCCCAAGCTTAATTCCTACTCATCCTCGAGTAGGTAAATGAGTAAAATAATAATTTATGAAGTGTGAATGCTAGTATAGTGGATAAGTTTGATCAATGATAATTTCAATCATTTTTCGTAGCATCATAACAACAACTCTTTCTCATAGAACTGATCATGATAAAGTAGCAATTGAAAACATAATTTTTGATGTGTAATGCTACCTATCGTATTCATCATATACTCTTCTTTATAGCATGGACATATGGACTTGTAGATGATTCAAGGCAATAGTCTATAATTTGACATCAAAACTTTAATACTTAAGCATATCAACAAGCAACCAAGTCTTTCAAAATATCAATGCTAAAGAACTCTATCCCTAGCCCATCATGCTCAATCATTAATCCATTCATGCAACACACCCACATATTAGCTACATCCAATGCTCAAGTATGATAATAGTGTTCCGTAGTGGGTGCTTTATAAGATAAGATGGAGACTCAAATAAAAACTAAAAATTGCATAAATTAAATAGATAGGCCCTTCACAGAGGGATGCAGAGATTCATAGCAGTGCCAGAGCTCAAAGCAAAAAGAAAATTAGGAGATAAAATATTTTGGGTGGCATGCTTTTCCTGTCAATTAAAATGACTAAGAGTTCCCAATATCTTCCATGCTAAACAAATTATTGGCGGTTCCCAAACTGAAAAAAAAGTTTATTCCTTTTTCCACCGTTCTTTCACACTCCAGGATAGCTGCATCCACGGGTACCTTCCATACAAAAACTTTTCAAGGAATTTATTAATTGACAACATAAAATAAATTTCTTTGCATTTGGAGACTGGGCATCCCTATTACCACCATACTCTCATGCAATGACAACTGAATAAACACTCATCTTGAGAATAACCTATTTAACATGGAAGATACCTGCCACCCCTTGCCACTTCATGAGTGGTACGGGCACATAAAACAAAAGTTTATTTTGAACATTAGAGTTGGCACATAGAAATTTACTTAGAACATCACTCATATACCACATATAGGTGGGTATGGTGGACTCATTTGGCACAACTTTGCGTTTAGGATTTGAATGCACAAGCAACATTCGCGCTTACTACAAGTGAAGGCTAGCAAATAGATTGAGAAGCGTCCAACCAAGGAACGAAAACCATCATAAGCGAATATTAAACATAACTAACACCGAATAATGCAATATAAGTAGGATGTAATTTCATAGCATAATTATTGACTTCATGTGCATGTATAGGGAATCACAAACTTGCACACCAATATTCTTAATAAAGCATAATTACTCATCAACACAACTGACATATCACTATCTTCATATTGCAAAACTATTGCAAAGAATCAAGGTTAACATCCAATGATCTTCATGAAAGTTTTTGTTATATCTCCCTGGATATCTATCACTTTGGGACCAATTTCATCTAAAGCAAATTGCCATTTCTAATAACTAGCTCTCAAACAAATATAAGTGAAGAACAAGAGCACAAGTTTCTTGAAAATTTTCAACTCTAAAATTATATAAGTGAAGCAAGAGAGGATTTCCTCAAAGTACCAACACCACCGTGCTCAAAAAGATATAAGTGAAGTACTAGAGTAGTCAAACAATTAAGTAGCTATGTGAGGACTCTCTCTCAATAAATATTTTCAGATCTGATATTTTATTTCAAACAAAAAATAAAACAAAAGACACTCCAAGAATAGCACATATCATGTGGAAAAATAAAAATTTAGGCTCAACATAGGCTAACCGATAGTTGTTGATGAAGAAAGGTGGGATGCGTAGCATCCCCAAGCTTAGGTGATAGAGACTTCTTAAAATATTTACTTGGGGTGCCTTGGGCATCCCCAAGCTTGAGATTTTGTATCTTTTTCAATCCTCTCATATCCCGGTTTCGACTAAGTCTCAAAAACTTAATCCACACAATACTTGAAAAGAACTCGTGAGATAGGTTAGTACACATAAAAGTAAATATACACTACATGTACTGCCAAGACAAGTTGCATAATAATTTTAAAACATTAGGTACTCTATACTATCATTTCCACAATTTATATCTACCAATATAAGCTATGGAATCTATAGGATAAGTAGATGACAAAACTATGAGAGCAATCTGTCCAAACAGAACAATCTATAGTAATCTATATAAAAATGTACTTCTATATCTCAAAACATTCTGAAAATTTAGGACATTATAATTAATTTGTATGATAGTACTATGTAAAAATTTGAGAAACTTTCCATGTTCCAGTAAAATATGATAATTCAAATACTACAACATAAGTTTCTGTTTTTGTACAACACACATCGCACATGCAATTCAAGCATGCTAAAGGCCATTCTTGGAACTTTTTATTGAAAAACAAGATTATAAATGACATCTAACAGAGATCAACAAAATAAAATGACGCTCCAAGAAAAACACATATCATGTGAGGAATAAAAATATAGCTCCAAGTAAGATACACTGATAATGTTGGAGATGAAAGAGGGGATGCCTACCGGGGCATCCCCAAGCTTAGATGCTTGAGTATTCTTTGGATATACCAAATATTAGGTTCTTGCTGCTCCTTATTCTCCTCATATATGCATCTCACCCAAAACTTGAAAACTTCAATCACACAAAACTTAACGGAACTTCGTGAGATGGGTTAGTATGATAAATATAGATCATTCACTTAGGTACTGCCAAGTCAAGATTCATAGGTGTTATCACATGATTACTACCATATTATATCATTCCCATAATTTGTGTCACTAAATATAAGCTATGGAAACACTAAAACATGCAAACTATGCACGCAAAACAGAATGTGACAAAAACAGAACAATTTGTGAAGATTTGAATGAAAACTATACTTCCCTCACTCTACAAATTCTGAAAACTTAGTAAAGCACATAGGATTTCCATACGAAAACCATGTAAAAGTTTCAGAATTATTTGATGCCCCAGTAAAATCAGAGAAATTCTGTACTGGACATAAAAGTTTCTGTTTTTGCACAGAATCAAACAAGCAAGTATCCACACTATCCCAAAGGCTTCACTCGGCACTTTATTGAATAAAAACTATAAACCATGATTAATAAAGTATATTAATCATGCGAGCACACAAAAATGGAAAGTAAAAGTCTTGGGCTGTCTCCCAACAAGCGCTTTTCTTTAATGCCTTTTAGCTAGGCATGGTCATTTCAATGATGCTCACATAAAAAGTAGTAATTGAAGGATGCAAGAGAGCATCATGAAGCACATGACAAGCACATTTAAGTCTAAACAACTTCCTATGCGTAGGGCTTTTGCAAGCAAACAATTTATTGTTTCCATAATAAACTTTCATAGGAAGGCAAAACAAGCATGACTTCAAAACCTTAAACTCATAGGGAGGAAACTTGATATTATTGCAATTTCTGCAAGCATATGTTCCTCCCTCATAATAATTTGTAGTAGCAGCATGAAGGAATTCAACAATATAACTATCAAAAAATGCATTGTTTTCATGATGCACAAGCATAGAATTTTTATTACTACCCGCACAAGCAAAATTCTTATCATTCATAGTAGTGGGAGCAAACTCAACAAAATAATTATCATGAGATACTTGATTGATATAATCCATGTGAAAATTAATATCATGATGACAAGTTTCATGGTTATCCTTATTCTTTGTATCATAAATGTCCTCACAATAATCATCATAGATAGGAGGCATGATTTCATCATAATAGACTTGCTCATCAAAACTCGGGGGACAAAAATTATCATCTTCACCAAACATAGCATCCACTAGCATCATGGATATTCAGAGAATTCATACCAAAAATATTGATATCATTCTCATCATTCAAGGATTTTATGCCAAACATTTTATTGAATTCTTCTTCTATTAAATGAGCACAATTTCCCTTTCCATCATTTTCAAGAAAGACATTATAAAGATGAACAATATGAGACCACCTCAATTCTATTTTTTAGTTTTATTTTTATAAAACCAAACTAGTGATAAAAAATAAACTAAAAGATTTAGTTACAAGATCTAACGATATACCTTCAGGCAGTCACCTCCCCGGCAACGACGCTAGAAAAGAGCTTGATGTCTACTATGCAACTTTATTCTTGTAGACTCGTGTTGGGCCTCCAGGTGCAGAGTTTTGTAGGATAATAACAATTTTCCCTCAAGTACATGACGTAAACTTTATCAATCCGTGGGAGTCATAGGATGAAAATGCTCTCTCTCAAGCAACCCTGCAGCCAAATAATAGAAAAGTCTCTTGTGTCCCCAGCACACCTAATAAAATGGTAATTTGTATAGGTGCACTAGTTCGGCGAAGAGATGGTGATACAAGTGTAGTAATGATAGTAGTTATTGAGTTTGGTAATCTGAAAATATAAAAACAGCGATGTAGCAAGTGTAAAACTGCGAGCAAAATGCTGTTGCAATACTTGAAAATGAGGCCTAGGGTCCATACTTTCGGTAGTGCAATCTCTCAACAATGCTAATATAATTTCATCACATAACGATCCCTCAACGTGCGATAAAGAATCACTCCAAAGTTCCTATCTAGCGGAGGACATAAGAAGAAATTGATTGTCGGGTACGAAACCACCTCAAAGTTATTCTTTCTGATCAATCTTTCCAATAGTTCATACTAAAATAACAAGTTATCCTTTAGGATGAGTGCCCCAAAATTTCTACCGGAGAAACAAAGATGAGAACATGCATCAACCCCAATGCATAGATTACCCCAGTGTCACCTCGGGAATCCGCGAGTTGAGTGCCAAACCATATATCAAGTGAATCAATATGATGCCCCATTGTCACCACGTGTATTCATAGCACGACATAAATCAAGTTCGCTCAAATCCATTAAAGTATTCAATCCGATTGAACGAAATATCAAAGGGAAAACTCAATTCATCACAACAAAATAGAGAGACAGAGAAAAACCATATGATGCAACTATATTAACAAAGCCCACGATACATCAAGATCGTTCCATCTCTAGAAAATGAGAGAGAGAGAGATTAAACACATAGCTACTCGTACAAACCCTCAGACCCGAGGGTGGACTACCCCCTCCTCGTCATGGCCTCCGCCGGGATGATGAAGATGGCCACCGGAGATGATTTCCCCTCTCCGGCAGGGTGCTCGAATGTCTACAGATTGGTTTTTTGTTGATACAGAGAGTTGTAGTGGCGGAGCTTCTTATCTAGGGTTATTTCTGGCGATTTATGTATTTATAGGAATTTTTGGTGACGATCTCACGTCAAGATGGGCCACGAGGTTACCACTACCTACCAGCCCATGGGCAAGGCCTCTGGCGCCCCTGGTGGGTAGTGGCCACCTCCTTCACCTTTTGGTCCTCCCACGAAACGGCTAGTGCCTATTTTATTCCAAAAAAATTGTCAAATAGTTTCCTTCATTTGGAGAACTTTTAATTTTGTCACAAAAAACATAACCACAGTAGTTCTGCTAAAAACAACGTCAGTCTGTGTTAGTTCTAGATATATCATATAAAGTGCATAAAAACCATATAAAAGTATTGTAAGCATAGGCAAACATGGCATGAATACTTCATAAATTATCAATACGTTGGAGACGTATCAGGCGGCCGGACCAACCTTACTTGTCCACGTACAAAAGACCGGTTTCATCGACTCACATGTAACCTGGTTGCATAAAGGTGGCTGGCACGTGTCTGCCTCTCCCACTTTAGTTGAATAGGATTCAACAGAGGCGGTCCTTGTAGAAGATTAAATAGCAACCTGAATATCACCATTGTGTCTTTGCTTAGGTAAGACCGATTCTTGCTAGTTGCCCATAACAACCATGTAAAACTTGCATCAACAAAGTAGAGGACGTTTAGCTTGTTTTTGCAGGGCATGTTGTGATGTGATATGGCCAAAGACATTATTTGATATATGTGATGTATGAGATGATCATGTTTTATACAGATCATGACTTGCATGTCGATGAGTACAACAACCGACAGGATCTAGAGGGTTGCCTTTAATTTATTTGTGACATTTGATTTACTCTATCACTATGAGTTAGCAATAGTCGTAGAAGCAATAGTTGGTGCGATAACCACATGACTACATGATGATGGAAATCATGATCATGGATATCATGGCGTCATGCCTACGATGATGGAGATCATGCCGGTGCTTTGGGGATGGAGATCAAAAGCACAAGATGATGATGGACATATCATGTCACTTATATGATTTGCATCTGATGTTTATCTTTTATGCATCTTACTTTGCTTAGGACGATGGTAGCATTATAAGATGATTGCTCATACTAAAATTTCAAGATAAAATTGTGTCCTCCCCAAGTGTGCACCATTGTGAAGGTTTGTCGTTTTGACGCACCTCGTGATGATCGGGTGTGATAGACTCTACGTTCGCATACAACAGGTGTAAGCTAGTTTTGTACATGCAGAAAACTTGGATTAAACTTGACGAGCCTAGCATGTATAGACATGGCCACGGAACACACGAGACCGAAAGGTCAAACATGAGTCGTATAGTAGATATGATCAACATGGAGATGTTCACCATTGAAACCACCTCATCTCACGTGATGATCAGACTTGGGTTGGTGGATTTGGATCATCTCACATTCAGACAACCCGAGGGATGTTGATTTGAGTGGGAGTTCTTTAGTAATATGATTAATTGAACTCATTATCACGAACATACTCCAAATGTCTTTGAAAATTATGTTGTAGATCAATATCTCACATTATAGATCCCCTACAATTTGATATGTTCCTGGAGAAAACTAAGTTGAGAGATGATAGTAGAAATTATGCGGACTGGGTCCGTGAACAAATGATTGTCCTCATTGTTGCACACAAGTCTTATGTCCTTGATGCACCGCATGGTGTGCCACCCCCTCAAGCATTGTATGTGGGAGTTGTGAACATATGACACACATGTTTTTGATGACTACTTGATAGTTAAGTGCGTCACGCTTTACGGCTTTGAATTGAGGATCCAAAGACGTTTTGAACGTCACGGAGCATATGAGATGTTCCAAGAGCTTAAATTGGGATTTCAGTCTCGTGCCCATGTTGAGAGGTAAGAGACGCCCGATGAGTTCTTTTCATACAAGATGAACGAGAATAGATCAATCAGTGAGCATGTTCTCAGATTGTCTGGGTGCTACAATCATTTGAATCAAGTGGGCGTTAATCTTCCAGATAAGATAGTGATTGACATAGTTCTCCAAGTCTGTTCAACCAAGATACTAGAGCTTCGTGATGAACTATAACATGCCAGGGATGGAGAAGATGATCCCTGAGCTATTCATGATGTTTTACATCGCGAAGGTAGAAATCAAGAACGAGCATCAAGTGTTGATGGTTAGTAAAACCACTAGTTTCAAGAAGGGCAAGAGCAAGAAGGGAAATGGTACATCCGTTTTGCATCATGATTTCTTATTGATATTGATGTTATTCTTGTCCATTATTTTCCGCTATCATGCAATTCATATGCTCTTCCTCTATGAATATGCAAGGTACATAACAAAGAGGGAAATATCTGGGAATTGGAATTCTGGACCTGAAAACCAAGAAAAGACACAAAAAACACGAGACTCCAAATGACATGAAACCTCACAGAGAATATTTATGGAATATTTAATAATTTCTGGGCTAAAAATATACCACAGAGGGGCCACCTTTTGTCCATAAGCTAACAGGGCGCCCAGGCCGCGTCCTGATGGCTTGCGGGGGCCCTATAGGTCTCCCGACCCCTCTCGTATCCTATATGGTCTGTTTTACCCTAGAACAAAATCTAAGTTACCTTTCGGGATGAAGAGCCACCATCTCGATGCGTAAACCTGTGCAGAGGCTGTTTTTCTCTCGGAGAGAGAGATTCTATCGGGGAAACTTCACCCTGGGAGGGGGAAATCGAAGCCATCATCATCACCAATGCTTCCTCCTTCACGGGAGGACCAATCTTCATCAACATCTTCACTAGCACCATCTCGTCTCCAACCCTAGTTCATCTCTTGTATTCAATATCTATCTCAAAACCTCAGATTGGTACATCTGGGTTACTAGTTGCGTTGATTACATCTTGTAGTTGATGCTTGTTGGATTACTTGGTGGAAGATATTATATGCAGGTCCTTAATTATTTTTATTATTACACCTTTGATCTTGAACATGTTGATGATGTATGAATAGTAACTATTGTTCCTAAGGATATGGGAGAAGTCTTGTTATAAGTAATCATATAAAGTTGGTATTCGTTCGATATTTTGATGATATGTATGTTGTTACTTCTCTTAGTGGTGTCATGTGAACGTCGACTACATGACACAACACCATGTTATGGGCCTAAGGGAAGTCATTGTGGAGTAACAAGTAGATGATGGTAATTGATTCCAAGAAATTGAATAAGGCTACTAAAAAGATTATTACCACTTGCCTTTTATTAATCAAATGTCAGAAGGATTATCTAAGCACACACACTTTTGGTTTCTTGATGGATATTCTAGATTCTCTCAAATACCTGTGTCAAAAAAGGACCAAGAGAAAACTACCTCTACGTGCCCTTTTGGAACTTATTCTTATAGGCGTATGACTTTCGGTCTATTCAATGCACGTGCTACCTTTCAAAGATGTATGACTGCTATATTCTCCAACTTCTGTGAAATGATTGTTGAGGTTTTCATGCATGATTTTTCTGTTTACGGGACTTCCTTTGATGATTGCTTGATTAATCTTGATCGAGCTTTGCAGAGATGTGAAGAAACTAATCTCTTCTTGAATTGGGACAAGTACCACTTTATGGTGAATGAAGGTATAGTGCTTGGCATAAAATTTCTGAATGAGGTATTGAGGTGGATAAATCCAAAGTTGATGCAATAAGAAAATGCCTTGCCCAAAAGATATCAAAGGTTAAGAAGTTTCCTTGTTCATGATGGTTTCTAGAGGCCTTTCATTAAAGATTTCTCAAAGATTTCTAGGCCACTGACTAATCTTCTCAAAAAAGATGATCCTCTTATTTTTTTATGATGGTTGTGTAGAAGACTTTGAAATACTTAAGAAAGCTTTAATTTCTGCACCTATTGGCCAACCACCTGAGTAGAACCTACCATTTGAAATTATGTGTGATGCTAGCGATTATGTTGTTGCTGTTGTTCTTGGATAAAGAGTAGACAAGAAATTGAATGTTATTCATTATGCTCAAAGAAATTATGCTACTAGTGAAAAGGAATTTTTAGTAGTTGTTTTAGCATGTGATACGTTCAGACCTTATATTGTGGATTCTGAAGTAACTATTCGCACTGATCATGCTACTATTAAATACGTTGTGGAAAAGAAAGATGCTAAACCTAGACTCACTAGATGGGTGCTATTGCTCCAAGAATTTGATCTGCATATCGTGGATAGGAAGGGAGCTGACAACCATGTAGCAGGTAACTTGTCTAGGCTGGAAAATGTTCTTGATGACCCACTACTTATTGATGATAATTTTCTTGATGAGCAACTTGTTGTTATAAATACTTCACGTAGTACTCCCTGGTACGCGGATTATGCTAATTACATTGTTGCTAAATATATTCTGCCTAGGTTCACCTATCAACAAAAGAAAAATTCTTCTTTGATTTGCGGCATTACTTTTGGGATGACCCACATATTTACAAAGAAGGAGTAGATGGTGTTATTATATGTTGTATACTTGAGCATGAATAGGAGCAAATTCAAAGGAAGTGTAATTTCGAGGCCTACGGAGGACACCATGCCAGTGACAGAACTGCACATAAGGTATTACAATCTGGTTGCTATTGGCCCACTCCTTTTAAAGATGCTCAAAAGTATGTCATCTCTTGTGATGAATGTCAAAGAGTTGGTAGCATTGGTAAAAGTTAGGAAATGCCTATGAACTATTCACTTCCTATTGAACCATTTGATGTTTGGGGTTTTGACTTTATGGGACCTTTTTCTTCCTCTAATGGGTATACTTATATTTTCGTTGTTGTCGATTACGTTACTAAGTGGGTATAATCTATTCCAACTAGTAGTGTTGATCATAACACTTCTATTAAAGTGCTTAAGGACATCATATTTTCGAGTTTGGAGTCCTTAGATATTTAATGTGTGATGGTGGTTCACATTTTATTCATGGTGCTTTGTGTAAACTATTTATCATCCTCAATCTAGTGGCCAAGTTATATTGAGAAATCGTGAAATAAAATTAATCTTGCACAGGACTATCAATAGATCCATGAAGAATTTGCCTAAGAAACTAGATGATGTTTTTGGGCTTATAGAACTGCTTATAAGAATCCCATGGGGATGTCCTCATATAAAATGGTCTATGTAAAATCTTGTCATTTACCTCTTGAGTTAGAACATAAAGCTTATTGGGCAATTAAAGAACTTAATTATGATATTAAACTTGCATGTGAAAAGATGTTATTTTACATTAGCTCACTAGATGAATGGAGGACACAAGCATATGAAAATGTTAAGTTATTTAAAGAAAAGTTTAAAAGATGGCATGATAAGAGAATTCAAAAACGAGACTTCAATGTAAGAGACCTAGTGCTTTTGTACAATTCTCATTTTAGTTTTTTTGCCAGGAAACTCCTTTCCAAATGGGAAGGACAATATGTTGTCGAGGAGGCTGTCGGGGAAACCGACACCTATGGGAAACTCGAGGAGTCCCTTGATCGTTCGGCGGGGAGAGAGAGGTACGGCATCGAGAGCGGAGCTAGCGATCAACGCCAACAAGGTCTTTTACCCAGGTTCGGGCCGCTTGGCGCGTAAACCCTACTCCTGGCTAGTTTGTATTGTATGCTTACTGTAGGGTGATTTGCTACAGTAACTCAGTAGGTGATTAGGGAGTCTCCGATCCCAAAAAAGTCCAACCCATAAGAATGAGCCTTGGGCCTCCTTTTATAAGCGAAGGAGTCACCAACAGTGTGCTCACGGGGTGCATAGTGAACAGTGTTCACCGCTCTACTTCTTCGGTGGTGTGAGGGTCAGTAAATGCCTTGTCTGACCCCTGACCTTCCGCAAGGTGGTTGCGACACGTACCCAGGTGAATTGACACTTGGGTCTTGTGCTGGCACATGAGGGATGTGCTGGAGCGGTCGGATTGTGCTAGAAATGGGGGAGGACACCTGGTGAGCGGAAGGGGCTTGCTGGCCTGGAGCCTCTGTCGGATGACTTGGTTGCCTTCCCGACAAGGAGGGCTTGCCGGGGGGGCTTGAATACTTTCCCGGGAAGGAGGGCTTGCTCGGGGCTTCGCTAGTCTGTGCGAGCCTTCCCAACAAAGGAGGCTTGCCGGGGCCTTGTTGATCTTCGGGAGCCTTCCCGGCACAGGGAGCTTGCCGGTGTCCTTGGGAGTCTTCCTGGCAAGGGGGATTGTTGGGGCCTTGCATCTGAAGCCCTTGTACTCCATGCCCCATGAAGAGAAGGAAGGGTGTGGCCTTGGTGGGTCTTGAATTGCCTTCTTGCAGTTCTTCCCTGTGTGTTGCTCTCGGGGGCGTCGCCGATGCGCGTGCACAAGTCTAGGGCACGACGGACCCCAGTCTCTAGTGCACCGAGAGGAGCTCCCGGGCATGGGCCACGCACGCATGCGGGGCGTTGTTGGGCAAGGCCCAAATTAGTGCACGGGCCTCTTTGGCAGGGGACTCTGCACCTTCGGAGTCGTTGTAGATGGCCCTTCCCCATGTCGCGCATTGAGCGTGCGGGGTAGAGTAGTGCGCGCACATTAGCTTCCCCACCTCCCGATGTGTTTCTTCCACGCGTGAAGCATGCGCAGTAACTGTCAGGCAAGTGGCGTTCGTGGCCATAAAGGCTGCAATCATGGAAGGGCCCACCCCCGCATGCATTGGGCCAGCAGGGTGGTTCCCTGTTTGCCCATGATCATGGGTGATTGGGCGAGAGGGGCGGCGGTTCTGGAGTGAGGGGAGTCTCCTCGCCCTATAAATTAGGACGTTTGCGAGGGGGGTTTTTCTCATCCATCAACTCCTGAAACATTCACCACCCCCCAGCTTGCATCTGCAGAATCTTCTCTAGTTCCGGGTGGCGCTCGCCCCTAACCATGGCTAGGGGACGAGGGAGGCCACCATCGGCCGCCAGGGCGGCAAGGGGATCCCACTCGTATCATGCCACAACTTCAGGGGCCACAACCGTGGAGGGCGGCACGAGCGTCCGTGGTGGCGGAGGGGTGAGGAGCCGCGGTCACCGCAGAGGCCGTGGCCGGGGGAGGCAGAGTGCTACTCCAGCACCTCCGTCTTCTCCTCAGCGAGGCGGGCACTCGGACGTGATGATGCTAGAGTTCGTCGTGGAACTGCACGGTGTCCCTCGGGGCCATTTGCATCTCCCTCGCCCTTTTGCTAGGGCGATGGAGGCCGCCAAGCGCCCTGTCTTGTGGTTGCGGGCGTACGGTTGCTCCCACGGCGCAATGCAGGTGCACGTGGAGTACCCGAAACGCCGCTCGATATTGCTAGGGCGGGACTGGAAAGCCTTCGCCCGCGCCCACAACCTCGAGGATGGGCATATCATCCACTTTAAGCTAGCTGAGGATAATATGCTATTCGTCAAGTTTTATGGGCACTCAGGTCTGCGTCTCGGATGCTGGGAAGAGATCTCGAGGGGCGCCGAATGTCTCTCCTTGAGCGATAGCGACGAGGAGGACAACGGCGGCAGTGGCGCTCTTGGCAGGTCAGGATATCGGGGGGTCAAGTCGGAGTACGACTCGCCGAGTTCCGACTGACTACCAAACCTACAGTGGGGGCCCGCTCACGCCTCTCCCCCGCCTGGTGGGGCTATCTTCTCGGAGGTGGCGTCGGTGCCTCGTGTTGGAGAGGGAGGCACCTCCGCAAGCTCTAACTTCTCCATGCCCTCTCCTTGGGCCACCTCACCCGAGGAGGTGCCGGTCCCCTGGCTCCAGGAGGAGGCGCGCTCGCGGGCTCCGGATCCTTCGCCCCTTCCTGTGTCATGCCCTCTGGTATCAAGCCATTGGGGGACAGGTGGTCCTTGTCGGGGCTGGTCCTGCTGGTCCCAGGGGAGCCAGCCCTGACCACGCCGTGAGCTCCGCCTTTTTGTTATCTTGAACTTCTGTCCGGCGAGCATGTCCCTCGCCAAAAGACAGTACAATAGGTTAGAATAGCAAAAATCATTCATGTAATATGTTTGAGTTTGTTTCAAACAAATGAATGAAATGTTGTTTCCCTTGCGTGTGATCCTTCCCCTTGTATGATAAGGCTTTTGCATTTTTCGGAAGCTTGCCGGCGTAACTGGTCCTGCCGCTAGTGCTTTGAGGAACGGATCCTTAGCAGTTTGCTTGCGGGGTCCTTACCGGCAAGTCTCCTTGCCGCACTCAGTGCAACTGTTAGATCGTCGAGCGCGGCTCGAGGCAAAATAAGGTGCTGCGTACTCGTTTAGACTGTTGAACATGTTCGAAACAGTGTGAAAGCGCTCTGTGGCCGTTCAGGTCGTTGAACTAGTTCAAAACAGAACTAAGGCGCACTGATCCTCACAAGGTTCCTTCTACGCGCAGGTTTCTCAAACAAGGTTTGGGATTTTCCAGAAAGGAAACAACCTATCTACTCAGAAATCTCATGTGAAATATTTATCACTTATTGATACGTCTCCGTCGTATCTATAATTTTTGATTGTTTCATGCCAATATTCTACAACTTCCATATACTTTTGGCGACTTTTTATACTATTTTTGGGACTAACATATTGATCCAGTGCCCACTGCCAGTTCTTGTTTGTTGCATATTTTTTGTTTTGCAGATTATCCATACCAGACGAAGTCCAAACGCAATAAAAAACCTATGGGGATTTTTTTTGGAATATTTATGATTTTTGGGAAGAAGAATCTACGTGAAACGATGCCCGAGGAGGTCACAAGCCCCCTAGGCGCGCCCTGGAGGGGCGCCTGGCAGGCTTGTGACCAATCCCTAAGGTGGTTGGGGCCCTTATTTCGCCGCAAGAAAGCTAATATCCGGAAGAAAATCGTGTTAAAATTTCAGCCCAATCGGAGTTAGGATCTCCAGGAATTTAAGAAACGGTGAAAGCTAGAATCTGGGAGTGCAGAAACAGAAGGACACAGAAAGAGAGATCCAATCTCGGAGGGGCTCTCGCCCCTCCGCCGGCATGGAGACCATGGACCAGAGGTGAAACCATTCTCCCATATAGGGAGGAGGTCAAGGAATAAGAAGAAGAAGGGGGGCTCTCTCACTCTCTCTCCCGGCGGCGCCGGAACGTCGCCCGGGACATCACCGTGTGACGGAGATCTACACCAACACCTCCGTCATCTTCACCAACACCTCCATCACCTTCCCCCATCTATATTCAGCGGTCCACTCTCCCACAACCCGCTGTACCCTGTACTTGAACATGGTGCTTTATGCTTCATATTATTATCCAATGATGTGTTGCCATCCTATGATGTCTGAGTAGATTTTCGTTGTCCTATCGGTGATTGATGAATTGCTATGATTGGTTTAATTTGCTTTAGGTTATGTTGCTATCCTTTGGTGCCCATCATATGAGCGCACGTGTGGATCACACCATAGGGTTAGTAGTATGTTGATATGACTATGTATTGGAGGGCAAGGGGGACAGAAGCTTCAGCCTAGCCTAGAAATTGATGCATACGGGATTGAAGGGGGGCCAATATATCTTATTGCTATGGTTGGGCTTTACCTTAATGAACGTTAGTAGTTCCGGATGCTTGCTAATAGTTCCAATCATAAGTGCATAGAATTCCACGTAAGGGATGACATGCTAGAAGTGGCCTCTCCCACATAAAACTTGCTATCGGTCTAGTAACGTAGTCAATTGCTTAGGGACAATTCCGCAACTCCTACCACCACTTTTCCACACTCGTTAAGCTAACATGATTGTTTCTTTATCTAACCAGCCCCTAGTTTTTATTTACGTGTTCTTTACTTTCTTGCAAACCTATCCTATCACTCCTACAAAGTACTTATAGTTTCATACTTGTTATAGGTAAAGCGAAAGTAAAGTGTGCATAGAGTTGTACCGGTGGTCGATAGAACTTGAGGGAATATTTGTCCTACCTTTAGCTCCTCGTTGGGTTCGACACTCTTACTTATCGAGAAAGGCTACAATTGATCCCCTATACTTGTGGGTTATCAAGACCTTTTTCTGGCGCCATTGCCGGGGAGCAATAGCGTGGGGTGAATATTCTCGCGTGTGCTTGTTTGCTTTATCACTAAGTAGATTTATTTTCTGTTCTAAGTTGTTCTCTATCTTTAGTTATGGATATGGAACATGAAATACCAAAAATATTAGGTGTACTTGCTACTCATGGAGATGGGGAACCTCCTCAAACCCTCGATGCTCGTTATGTGGAAAATATTATGCACTTCTTTAATAATCCTGAGAAAACTCCATTCAATTATATAATGGGATACACGTTGCATCAATCTGAATACTTTAGGGATTATCGCTTGACTCAAAAAGGGAAACTATTATGGGATCAAATTCATATGTTGAAATGGTATGCTTGGGAGGTATGCTTGAGATATGATATTACTTGCTGCTCTAGGATGAAGGCTCAACACCTTCCCTTTTCTTGTAAATTTAATGCTAATGAAACCATATCTTCTTATGCTAATGGTATATATGATTACTATGATGTGGAACAAATAGAAGAGTTTGTTGCTTTTATGGGTGCTTATGAAATTGAAGCTCTGTTTAAAAGGTGTGATGATAATGATGATGTTGCTTACTGATCTAAAAATTTGGTTATGCTTCGTTATTGTTATACTAATTATGAATATAATGCCCATATTTATTGATTTATGGAGAAATTCTACGCTGCCCAAGAAGAGACTAATATTTTGCAGGAAACTATGGAAGAAGAAAATGCTGAAACTGTGAGCTCATTAGATGAAAAAGATGACGAGGAGAGCGAAGAACAAAAGGAGGAAGAGCGTACTAGCTACCCGTGCCCACCTTCTAATGAGAGTAACTCTTCAACTCATACATTGTTTTATTTCCCTTCGAAGGATGAATGCTATGTTGATTGCTATGATCCCTTGGATTCGTTTGAAATATCCCTTTTTGATGAACTTGATGCTTGCTATGCTTGTGTCCATGATGCCAATATGAATGATGCTTATGAAGATGAACTTGCTATAGTTCCTTATGTTAAACATGAAATTGTTGCTGTCGCACCAACTTATGATAGTCCTATTATCCTTTTGAACTCTCCCAACTACACTATATCGGAGAAGTTTGCTCTTATTAGGGATTACATAGATGGGTTGCCTTCTACTTTTACACATGATGATTTTGATGAATATAATATGCATGTTCTTGCTGCTCCTACTTGCAATTATTATGAGAGAGGAACTACATCTCCACCTCTCTATGTTTCCAATACGATAAAATTGCAAGAAACTGCTTATGCTATGTATTGGCCTTTACTTGATGTGCATGAATTGTTCTTTTATGACATGCCAATGCATAAGAAGAGATTTAGACTTCGGCATTGCATGATGTTACCTAGTGCTCACTACTAAATTACAAATCATTGTTAATTAAATATGGATTTGATATACCTTGGGATCCGGGTGGATCCATTACTTGAGCACTTTATGCCTAGCTTAATGGCTTTAAAGAAAGCGCTGCCTGGGAGACAACCCAGAAGTTTTAGAGAGTCATTTATTTCTGTTGACTGCTTTTATATAGTTTAAAAACAAAAAAAAATAGAGGGGAACTTAAAACTTTTTCAAAAAGTGAAGCGATTGAAAGGTGATGCATTGCGGAAGTGAGGGTCGACCTTGAACACTTGTGTTCATGCTCATGGAAACAATGTAGAATTTTTCATGGAAGTTTCTCGCAAAAATAATTATACCCTTGTACAATTCCATTGTATTATAAAACTAATGTGCCAAGTAAAGCCTTTATGATTAGTTTGCGTGATAGTTGTTTGATCATGCTGAAAAAGACAGAAACTTTGTGCTCACGAAATTATTTTTAATTCCTATCCAGAAAGAGATTTTGAGTTGATTCTTTCTGATGATGATTGATATGCAAATTTCCCTAATTTTCATAATTGTTCAGAATTTTTGGAGAACCAGAAGTATGGTATAAGTTCAGATTACTACAGACTATTCTGTTTTTGACAAATTCTGTTTTCTATGCATTGTTCTCTTATTTTGATGAATCTATGGGTACTATCGGGGGGTATGAACCATGGTGAAGTTGGATTACAGTAGATGTAATGCTAATATGAATTTGGAATGAGTTCACAACAGTACTTAAAGTGGTGATTTACTTTATTATACTAACGAATCTCACGAAGGTTTTGTTGAGTTTTGTGTGATTGAAGTTTTCAAGTTTTGGGTGACACCACGATGGATGAAGAAATAAGGAGAGGCAAGAGCCTAAGCTTGGGGATTCCCAAGGCACCCCAAGGTAATATTCAAGGAAGACTCAAGCGTCTAAGATTGGGGATGCCCCGAAAGCCATCCCCTCTTTCGCTACAATCTATCGGTAATTTTACTCGGAGCTATATTTTTATTCGTCACGTGACATGAGTTTTGCTTGGAGCTTCATTTGCTTTAGTTTCCTTTTTGTTTTTCGTTTGCCAGAATCATCATTTGCTGGACACACCAACCTGAGAGAGACAGACATTTATCCTGATTTGTTAGCATATTGTTTGTGCTTCACTTATATCTGTTAAGCTAAGTAGTTGCTCTAGTACTTCACTCATATCTTTTTGAGCATGGTGGCGTGTAGATTTTATAGAAATATTTTGCACTCTCATTCTTCACTTTCCTTAGTTTGGGAGTTAATAAACAGTAGCGTTAATTTTCATGGGTGATAAAGCTAGTCCAGAAATGATCAATATTCAATGAATGATAATCAAAACCATCATGTAGCACATAAAGAGTAATTGCGGGTTAATGAAATTGATGTGGTAATACGAAAAAGATGTGAGTGCATCATTGTTGATTCATAGAAGTATCGGTATTAAGAGGTGTTAATTTCTTGTTCCTCTTAATATTAAAAAGGCATGGCGGGGATGTATGAGAATTTCTATTCCTCGTTGAAATCCTAGTGTTGTTTCCAGTCAGAGACGCGCGATGGTTAACTCCTCACAACCCTCTCCCTTGAGGCATGCGGCTAGTGATTTGATTTGCGATGAAACTAATAAAACTTTGCAATAAGTATATATGAGAGATCGATAGAAGAGGTGTCTAGAGAGGGGGTTAATAGACTACTTGCATAATTAAAATCCTAGCCTTTTCCCAATTTAATGGTTGGCAGATTTTAGTGATTCTAACAAGTCTAGTGCACCCTACACATGCTAGTCAACGAATATGGCAGCAGAAAAGTAAAGACTTTGCATATGTAGTAAGGAGTATAGTTTAGGAAGATCAAACACGAAGAAGTTGACGTGGCGATTTTTGGCATGGTTCCGATAGGTGGCGCTATCGTACATGCATGTTAGTGGAGACTTCAACCCACGGAGGGTAACGGCTGCGAGAGTCCACAGAGGGCTCCACCCACAAGGGATACCCGAGGTGGATTTTCTATCAACCTTGTGTCCGACATAGTCCGAGTCAGAATATCTAACAAGATTAAAAGAAGATCCCTTGGGATACCATATGCCAAAGTTTGGTGTATTATTAGGTATCTCACGACTCTTTTAACAGCCAATATATGACAATCTTTAGGTGCCGGATGGTATCCGGCACACATGCAAACACTCAACATGATGTCAGGACGGGAGGTAGATAGATATAGCAATGAACTAATCATTGATCGATAAGCTGTTTGACCAACTGGATTGTCCTCCTTAGTTAGGTCAATATGTCCACTAGTAGGCATGGGGGTTCTCATACCTTTGAACTCTTGCATATTGAATTTCCTGATTAAGTCCTTGGTGTACTTGGTTTGAGAGATAAACGTACCTTCTCTCGATTGTTTGATTTGCAATTCAAGGAAGAGTTTCAGCTCCCACATCATTGACATCTCATATTTCTCTAACATCAACTTTCCAAACTTTTGACTAAAATGTGGGTTAGTAGAACCAAATATAATATCATCCACATGAATTTGACATACAAATAGTTCACCATTAACTCTTTTAGTGAATAAGGTTGCATCAATTTTACCAATCTCAAAACCCTTATCTATGTGAAACTTCGTTAGACATTTGTACCAAGTTGTAGGGGCTTGTTTAAGACCATATAAAGCTTTACGAAGTTTGTAAATATGATTAGGTTTCTTAGGGTTCACAAATCCCGAAGGGTGTTTGACATAAACCTCCTCCTAAATTTCATAATTTAGAAAAGCACTTTTGATATCCATTTGGTAAAGAGTAATATCATGGTGATTGGCATAAGCGAGAAGAATGCGAATGGCTTCAAGTCTAGCAATGGGTGCATAAGTCTCACAATAGTCTATACTATGGAATTGCGTGTATCCTTGGGCTACGAGACGCGCCTTGTTGCGTACACCTTGTCCATCTTCATCTTGCTTGCTACGAAATACCCATCTTGTACCAATGATGTTGTGCTTGTCTTCGAGTTTTCAACAAGTGTCGACATTTCATTCCTCTCGAAGTTGTGTAGCTCTTCGTGCATGGCATTCACCCAATACGGGTCTTGAAGGGCTTCTTCTACCTTCAAAGGTTCAATGCTAGCGATGAAATAATAATGCTCACAAAAGTTAGCTAAACGATATTTAGAGAGAGTGATTCTCCCTGTTTGTATGTCATCGAAGATTTGATTCAACGGATGATCTTTGTACACTCTTGCTCGAACTCATGAAAGCTTCTTCTTGTTGGATGGTGGAGCTTCTTCATCATCCTCACCTTGCATGTTGTTGTTGACGATGTCATCTCCTTGAGGTGGTGGTGAGGAAGGTTGAGGTGGATCATCATGATGTACTTCTTCTTTTTCATCATGTCGTGTACCGGTTGTGGATGCCTCCATGTCGTTTCGTGGTTCTCCTTGACGCGAAGTAGGGGCTTCCACATGAATTGATGAAGTACTTTCATTCACCTCCATGGGACGAATCTTGCCGATAGGTAAAACTTGGATGGTTTTCGAAGGTTCCTTATCTCCTACATCATTTGGCAATTGTTCGACTTGCGAACCATTGGATTCATCAAACTTCACATCTACCGTCTCTTCAACTTTTTGAGTGAAGCTCTTGTAGACACGGTAAGTGTGAGAGTTTGAATCATAACCGAGTAGGAAACCTTCATGATATTTAGGAGCAAACTTAGCACGACGATGCTTATCAAGAATGTAGCACTTAGAGACTAATACTCAAAAGTATCCACCTTGGGGTTTGTTACCGGTGAGTAGCCCGTATGCCGTTTAACTGAGAAGCTTGTGTAAGTAGAGTCAGTTTATGGCATGGTAAGTTGTTTCCACAACTTCTGCCCAAAAGTGTCTTGGTGTCTTGTATTCGTGAAGCATCGTTCTGTCCATCTCTATGAGAGTCTGGTTCTTCCTATCAACAACTCCATTTTGTTGAGGTGTGTACGTCGCCAAGAACTCATGTGAGATACCTTCTTCGTCAAGAAAAGTATCACATTAGTGTTCTTGAACTCCATTCCTTTGTCGCTCAGAACCTTCTTGATCTTCACTTCAAACTGATTTTTGGGTTTCCGAGCAAAGTTCTTGAAGATCTGTTGTACCTGTGACTTATCATCATGAAAGAATACCCACGTGAATCTGGAAAAATCATCAACAATGACTAGAGCATAAGAATTTCCACCGAGGCTCTTGTAAGCATTGGGACCAAAGAGATCCATGTGAAGCAGCTTGAGTGGCCTTCTTGTAGTCATGCTGTTCTTCACGGGATGACTTCCACCAACTTGATTTCCTGCTTGACAAGCACTACAAAGTCTATCTTTGTCAAAGATAACATCTCTAACACCAATAATATGATCACCTTTGATAAGCTTGTCAAGGTTACGCATACCTACATGTCCCAACCTTCTATGCCATAACCAACCTTTAGAATATTTAGCAATAAAACATGTACGTGGTTTGTATTTTTTAGTGAAATCGACAATGTATAGATCACCTCTACGGAAACTAGTAAACACCATGTTATGATTATCACGGTGAAACACTTGGCAGTCAACTTCCGTAAATAGCACATTGAAACCAAAGTCTACTAGTCTAGACACGGAAAGAAGATTGTAGCCAAGAGATTCAACAAGCATGACATTTTGAATAGAACTATCATGAGATATGGCCACCTTACCAAGACCAAGTACCTTACCCTTGGAGACCTTCGAGGTCCATGGTTTGGTGTGATCTCATGTAACATGTCTTTATCTCCGGTCATGTGATCGGTGCATCCACTGTCGAGAACCCACTCCTTTCCACCAGCCATGTAGTCTCTAATGTTGGCCATAAGACTAAGGTTCCTCATGGTCTTCTCATATTCAATGTCAAACTCTTCGTATTCATCGTAGAAGCCATGCTCCACATTGTTGTCGTCGGACAAATTATCCTCGTCATACGAAACAAGAATTTCATCAGAATTTTGACTATAACAATGTTCATATTTATGCATTCGAATGGCTTCAACAATAATATTGTTAATGGTAACGGCATCTCCTTTAGCATGCAAGAGGTCACGAAGCTCAAATAGGCATTTATCAAAATTAGGATCAGTTGGCTTCATTTTGTGAAAGGCAATGTATTTATGGAAAATGATCTCAAGATTTTTCAGTGAATAGTCGCGATATCTTTTCTCTAAGTCTTTCCACAAAGTGTGAGCACACTCAAAATTTTGCAATTGATTAAGCACATTACTTGGCACTCCTCTAATGATTAGATTTACAGTTTTGAGATTACCAAGCATATCAAGTTCTTCATCGTGAGAAGGATACAATGGATCAATGGGAGGCTCATAGGGATATTTAACATACTTACGCAAATGGAATTCATGAAATATATCAAGCATTTCATATTTCCATATTCTAAAATATTCCCCATCAAGAATAGGCACTCTACAACTAATATTCCCCAAACTAGGCACATCCATCTTTCTCCAATGGCGATTAAACGAAGGTTTTGGAGACCTTGCTCTCATACCAATTGAGAGATCGATGGAAGAGGTGTCTAGAGGGGGGTGAATTGACTACTTGCATAATTAAAATCCTAGCCTTTTCCCAATTTAATGGTTGGCATATTTTAGCGATTCTAACAAGTCTAGTGCACCCTACACATGCTAGTCAACAAATATGGCAGTGGAAAAGTAAAGACTTTGCATATGTAGAAGGAGTAGAATTTAGGAATATCAAACGCGAAGAAGTTGACACGACAATTTCTGGCATGGTTCCGATAGGTGGCGCTATCGTATGTCCATGTTAGTGGAGACTTCAACCCACGAATAATACCGGCTTCGAGAGTCCACAGAGGGCTCCACTGTAAGCACGTATGCTCCCTAGGTGGTTTTGATAACTCATAACAACATACATTGTCTCCTGGATTAACACTTTTACCTAGTATATTTCAGGAATAGTCCATAGAGAGCATTGGCTAAAGGATTATGTGGAGATGCCCCTTGATGCAAAAAAGGAATAAGATTGGCCCAAGCTTCAAGCTAGAAGACTCTTCATTTTATATTTGTGAGAAATCACTTTTGAGTCCATAGGAAAGACAATACTATTAAAAGGGGGTGAGGTATTAAAATGAACCAGTTGCTCAAGTGCTCAAAGACAGCCACCAAAAATATTCAGTCATTATCCCACATAGTCATTGTGTCCAAAGCCACATACACAAAATCGGTGCCACCAACTTTCTTAATTCGTCCCTACCGATTTCCATCCCAGACAAAACCCTAGCCAAAGCCACCAAACCAGTGCAACTGAAACTGTGTCGGTGCTACCGAATTTAGGTGACCAACTTTCTGTTGCCTTGGTACACCAAATCGGAAATTCCAAGTTTGGGTATCAGTGTCACCGAGTTGTATCATCTGACCTTTAGCCACCATTTTGGTGTCACCGAGTTGTGTATATCGGTTCCACCGAGATTCAAAAGTTGCTGCCTTTAGTGCAAGTCGGTACCACCGAGTTCATGACTTCGGTGTCACCGAGTTGGTCACTTTAGGTGTAACGGTTAGATTTTGGGGACTGCTTATATATGCCCCACCCATCTCTCATTCATGGGAGAAGCACTCAGAACACACACTTCATTGCCAGATCCATTTTTCTGAGAGAGAGCCACCTATACATGTGTTGAGATCAAGATATTCCAATCCAATCATTTGAAACTTGATCTCTAGCCTCCCCAAGTTGCTTTCCACAAAATCAACCTCTCCTACCCATGCCTACTCTATGAGAGAGTGACTGTGTGTTGAGGAGACTATCTTTAGAAGCACAAGAGCAAGGAGTTCATCGTTCTACCACATTTATTACCTTTTGGAGGGTGGTGCCTCCTAGATTGGTTAGGTGTCGCTTGGGAGCCTCCTACTTCGTGTTGTGGAGTTGAACCAAGTTGTTTGTAAGGGCAAGGATATCGCCTACTTCGTGAAGATCTACCGTGAGAGGCTATTCCTGTGTGGACGGAAGCACTGGTGGAATAGACAAGGTCGCTTCTTCGTGGACCCCTTGTTGGTGGAGACCTCCGTGGACTCTCGCATCGTTACCCTTTGTGGGTTGAAGTCTCCACTAACATGGACGTACGATAGCGCCACCTATTGGAACTATGCCACAAATCACCGTGTCAACCTCTTTGCGTTTGATCTCCTAAACTCTACTCCTTACTACATGTGCAAAGTGTTTACTTTCCCATTGCTATATATATTGACTAGCATGTGTAGGTTGCACTAGACTTGTTAGAATTGCTAAAATCTGCCAACCATAAAATTGGAAAAAGCTAGGATTTTAATCTTGTCAAGTAGTCTATTCACCCCCCCCCCCCTAGACACATCTTCTATCGATCCTACAACTAGTATGAGAGCAAGGTCTCCAAAACCTTGGTTTAATCACCATCGGAGGAAGATGAACGTGACTAATTCTGGGATGTTTAGTTGTAGAGTGCCCATTCTCAATGGTGAGTATTATAGACAATGGAAATATGAAATGCTTGATATATTTGATGTATTCCATTTGTGCAAGTATGTTGAATATCCCTATGCTCCTACCATTGATCCCATACATCCTTCTCATGATGATGAAATTGATATGCTTGGTAATCTTAACACTGTTAATCTAATCATTAGAGGACTACCAAGAAATGGGCTTAATCAAATGCAAAACTTTGGTGTGCTTATACTTTGTGGAAAGACTTAGAGGAAAGATATCCAAATTATTCCTTGAAAAATCTTGATATCATTATCCACAAATGCATTGCCTTTCACAAAATGAAGCCAAATGATCCTAATTTTGATAAATGCCTATTTGAGCTTCATGACCTCATGCATGCTAAAAGAGATGTCATTAATATTAACAATATCATTGTTGAAGCCATTCACATGCATAAATATGAATATTGTGATAGTCAAATTTCCGATTGAACTCTTGTTTCTTATGACGAGGGAACTTCACCCGATGATGACTATGTGGAGCATGGATACTACAATTAAGATGAGGCGTTTGATATCGAGTGTGAGAAAACCATGAGGAACCTTAGTCTTATGGCGAACCTTAGAGACTACATGGCCAGAGGAAAGGAGTGGATACTTGATAGTGGATGCACCAATCACATGACCGGAGATAAAGACATGTTTCATGAGCTCACACCAAACCGTGGAGATCGAAGGTGTGTGACCTTTGGAGATAAATCCAAGGGTAGGGTACTTGGTCCTGGCAGGGTGGTTGTATCTCATGATAGCTCTATGCAAAATGTCATCCTTGTTGAATCTCTTGGCTACAATCTTGTTTATGTATCTAGGCTAGCAGACTTCGGTTTCGATGTGTTATTTATGAAAGTTGACTGCCAAGTTTTTTGTAGTGACAATCATACCATCGTCTTTACAGGCTTCCGTAGAGGTGATCTATGCATTGTTGATTTCACTAAGAAATCCAAACCTCATACATGTCTTGCTGCAAAATCTTCTAAAGGTTGGTTGTGGCATAGAAGGTTAGGACATGTTGGTATGCGTAATCTTGACAAACTTATCAAAGGTGATCATATTCTTGGTGTTAAAGATGTTATCTTTGAGAAATATAGACTTTGTAGTGCTTGTCAAGTAGGAAAGCAAGTCGGTGGAAGTCATCCCGTCAAGAACATCATGACTACAAGAAGACCACTTGAGCTATTCCACATGGATCTTTTTGGTCCCAATGCTTACAAGAGTCTCGGTGGAAACTCTTATGGTTTAGTCATTGTTGATGATTTTTTCAGATTTACGTGGGTATCCATTCTTGATGATAAGTCACAGGTACAAAAGATCTTCAAGAACTTCGCTCGGAAAGCCCAAAATCAGTTTGAAGTGAAGATAAAAATGTTCGGAGCAACAAACGAACGGAGTTCGAGAACATGAATGTGGATACCTTTCTTGATGAAGAGGGTATATCACATGAGTTCTCGATGATGTACACACCTCAACAAAATGGAGTTGTTGAGAAGAAGAACCCGACTCTCATTGCGATGGCCAGAATGATGCTTTCCTAATACAAGACTCCAAGGCACTTTTGGGAAGAAGCTGTGGAAACAGCTTGACATGCCATAGACCGACTCTACCTACACAAGATTCTTGGTAAAACGGCATACGAGCTACTCACCGGTAACAAACCCCAAGTTGGATACTGATAGGTCTCCGTCGTATCTATAATTTTTGATTGTTTCATGCCAATATTCTACAACTTTCATATACTTTTGGCAACATTTTATACTATTTTTTGGGAATAACATATTGATCCAGTGCCTAGTGTCAGTTCCTGTTTGTTGCATGTTCTTTGTTTCACAGAAAATCCACATCAAACGAAGTCCAAACAGGATAAAAACTTACGGGGATTTGTTTTGGAATATATGTGAATTTTGGGAAGTGGAATCAACAAAAGGCGGTGGGCGTGGCCTTGGGGGGTAGGGTGTGCCAGGTTGTCTTGTGGCCATCCCGTAAAGCGGTTGGTTCCCTTCTTTCGCCGCAAGAAAGATAATATCCGGATAAAATAGTGTTAAAATTACATCCCAATCGGAGTTACAGTTCTCCAGGAATATAAGAAATGGTAAAACTCCAGAATCTGGAACGCAGAAAAACATAGAAACAGAAAGAAACACAGAGAGAGATCCCAACTCGGAGGGGCTCTCGCCCCTCCGCCGCCATGGAAGCCAAGGACCAGAGGGGGAACCCTCGTCCCATCTAGGGGGAGCCCATGTAACAAGAAGAAGGAGGGGGGCTCTCTTCCCTCTCTCTAGGTGGCACCAGAACGCCGTCGGGGCCATCATCGTGACGGCGATCTATGCCAACAACTTCGCCGCCGTCATCACAGACTCTCTCCCCCTTTATGCAGCGGTTCAATACCTCTTATCACTGCTGTAATCTCTATTTAAACATGGTGCTCAACGCTATATATTATTTCCCAATGATGTATGGCTATCCTATGATGTTTGGGTAGATCCGTTTTGTCCTATGGTTTGATTGATAATCCGTTTGAGTTGCATGTTTTATTATTGCTTCTGTACTATGGTGCTCTCCGTGTCGCGCAAGCGTGAGGGATCCCCGTTGTAGTGTGTTACAATGTGTTCATGATTTGTCTATGGTGGGTTGCTTGAGTGACAGAAGCATAAACCCGAGTAGGTGGGTTGTTGCATATGGAAGTAAAGAGGACTTGATACCTTATAATGCTATGGTTGGGTTTTACCTTAATGATCTTTAGTAGTTGCGAATGCTTGTTAGAGTTCCAATCATAAGCGCATATGATCTAGGTTGAGAAAGTATGTTAGCTTACGCCTCTCCGTAATATAAAATAGCAATAATGGTTACCGGTCTAGTTATCGATTGCCTAGGGACAAATAACCTTCTTGTGACAAAAAGATCATTACTAAGACTAACTTAGTTGTTTCTTTATCTTAGCTGCCCCTAGTTTTTATTTATGTGTTCTTTATTTTCTTACAAACCTATCCTATCAAACCTACAAAGTACTTCTAGTTTCATACTTGTTCTAGGTAAAGCGAACATTAAGCGTGCGTAGAGTTGTATCGGTGGTCGATAGAACTTGAGGGAATATTTGTTCTACCTTTAGCTCCTCGCTGGGTTCGACACTCTAACTTATCGACAAAGGCTGCAATTGATCCCCTATGCTTGTGGGTTATCTAGACCTTTTTCCGGCGCCGTTGTCGGGGAGCAATAACGTGGGGTGAATATTCTCGTGTGTGCTTGTTTGCTTTATCACTAAGTATATTTTATTTGTTGTTTACCTTGTTTTCTATCTTTAGTTATGGGTAGGAAACGCAAAATACCATAAAAAATTATATGTACTTGCTGCTCAAAAGTTGAGGAACCACTAAGGTTCCGTACCACCGAATAATATTACTTGTGTCATCTTCAATCCATTTGTGCTCGTGCTGAAACACCAACTAGCTTAGTAAGGGCAAAACATTAAATGAGCATGCTTATTATGTGCCACACCGCTTATCTCAAAAAGGAAATTTTTATGGCATTGTATTAATACTTTGCAATGCTATGCTTGGAATTTATTTGAAATTTATGATTTTACATGTTGTTCTGAAGACCCTAAAAACACCTTCCCTATCAATGTGAGTTTAAGGATAATGGAATCGTATCTTCTTATGAAAAGGGTGTTTATAATTACTATGATGTTGGGAAAATTTAAGAATTTGTTGCTTTTAAGGGTGCCTATGAAATTGCTTCTTTGATTGAAAAGTATGATGCTAGTCTTTACAAATCTGAAAGTTTTGCCAGACTTCAATATTGCTATGAAAACTATGCTTCTAATGCTTATGTTAAGCCATATATTGAGGACTCCTCCGCTGTCCCAGAGGAGACTAATATTTTGCAGGAATCTGTGGAAGAAGAAATTGATGACACTGTGAGCTCATTGGATGAAAAAGATGAGGAGGAGAGCGAAGAACAAAAGGAGGAAGGGCGGATTAGCTACCATGCCCACCTTTTAATGAGAGCAACTCTTGAACTCGTACATGGTTTAGTTTCCCTTCGTGCTTACCGAAGGATGAATGCTATGATAATTTCTATGATCCCTTGGATTCATTTGAAATATCCCTTTTTGATGAAATATCCCTTGGATTCGTTTGATAATTGCTATGCTTGTGGCCATGATGCCAATATGAATGATGATTATGGATATGAACTTGCTATAGTTCCTTATGTTAATAATGAAATTGTTGCTATTTCACCCACACATGATAGTCCTATTATCTTTTTGAATTCTCCAAATTACACTATATTGGAGAAGTTTGCACTTATTAAGGATTATATAGATGGGTTGCCTTTTACTAATACAGATGATGATTTTGATAGATATATTATGCATGTGCTTGCTGCTCCTACTTCAAATTATTATGAGAGAGGAACTACATCTCCACCTCTCTAAGTTTCCAATACGATATAATTGCAATAAATTGTTTATACTATGCATTGGCCTTTACTTTGTGTGCATGAATTGTTCTTTTATGACATGCCGATGCATAGGAAGAGAGTTAGACTTTGTTGGTGTGTGATATATGTTACTTTGTGCTCACTACTAAATTACAAATCATTGTTAATTAAAATTGGCTTTGATATACCTTGGGATCCAGGTGGATCAATTACTTGAGCACTTTATGTCTAGCCTAATGGCTTTAAAGAAAGCGCTGCCAAGGAGACAACCCGTAAGTTTGTTAAAGTCATTTTATTCTGTTGTGTGCTTTTATATAGTTTCAAAAACAAAAAAGAGGGGAACCTAAAACTTTTTCAAAAAGAAAAGTGAAAGTGAGAGAGACGAGTATTGTTAAAATGGGACCATGCCTTGAATTTTGTTCATTCCCATGGAAACCTTGTGAATCTTAATTACAAAAAACATTCAACAAAAATTATTATCCCCTTGTATAAATCCATTGTATTATAAAGATAATGTGCCAAGATTTGCCTTTAGGATGATTAGATTGCTTGTTTGGTGTGTGCAGTGCAAAACCATAAACTTTAGCTGTAGTGCGTGAATTTACATTTTTTTACTGGAATGTCAAAAGTTTCTGAAATTTTTACACTATACTGCTATGCAATTTTTTTACTTCTTCCTAATGTCTGAGAATTTTTAGAGTTACAGAAGTATGGTGGATGTACAGATTACTACAAATTGTCCTGTTTTTGAGAGATTCTGTTTTTGATGCATTGTTTTGCTCGTTTTGATGAAACTACCGATTGTATCGGTTGTATAAGCCTTGGAAAAGTTATACTACATTAGATATAATGCAAAAACAAAATATGAATTGGTTGGAAACATTATTTAAAGTTATAATTTGCTTTATTATTACTAAGGATCTCATGAGGGTTTTGTTAAGTTTTGTGTGATTGAAGTTTTCAAGTTTTGGGCGAGATCACGATGGTTGAAGGAATAAGGAGTGCAATGAGACTAAGCTTGGGGATACCTGTGGCACCACAAGGTAATATTCAAGGACTCCCAAGCAACTAAGCTTGGGGATGCCCCGGAAGGCATGCCCTCTTTCTTCTAACAACCATCGGTAATTTCACTTGGAGCTATATTTTTATTCGTCACATGATATGTAAATCTTGGAGCGTCGTGTGCTTTTTATTTTTCTTTTAATAATGCACCATGCTGGTATGAGAAAGTCCTTGGTTGATTTATATACGGCTCTTTGCACCTCACTTATATATTTTGAGTATAGCTTTATAGAATGCTTCATGTGCTTCACTTATATCATTTGAAGTTTGGATTGCATCTTTCTCTACACATAGAATACTACCATTTGTAGAATGCTATTTTGCTTCACTTATATTTGTTAGAGCGTGGGAATATCTTTTGTAGAAATAATTAAACACTCATGCTTCACTTATATCTATTGAGAGAGTTAACAAGAGTTGGTCATTCACATGGTTAGTCTTAAATCATACATAAAACTTGTAGCTCACCGAATATGATATGTTTGATTCCTTGCAATAGTTTTGCGATATAAATATGGTGATATTAGAGTCATGCTAGTGAGTAATTGTGTATTGGTAGAAATATTTGTGTTAAAGTTTGTGATTCTCGTAGCATGCACGTATGGTGTACCATTATGTGAAGAAGTGAGAGCATGATTTATTTATTGATTGTCATCCTTTGTGTGGAGGTCGGGATCGTGCGATGGTTAACTCCTACCAACCCTTCCCCTAGGAGCATGCGTGTAGTACCTTGTTTTGATGACTAATATTTTTTGGCAATAAGTATGTGATTTCTTTATGACTATTGTTGAGTCCATGGATTATACACACTCTCACCCTTCCACATTTGTTAACCTCTCGAGTACCGCGCAACTCGCCCCGGTGCATTAAACCTACCTTCCTAAAAACAGCCACCATACCTACCTATTATGTCATTTCCATAGCCATTCTGAGATATATTGTCAAGCAACTTCCACCGTTTCGTTTATTATGACACGCACAATCATTGCATATTGCTTTGCATGATCGTAAGATAGCTAGCATGATGTTTTCATGTTTTTGATGTCATTCCTATGCTAGATCATTGCACATCCTAGTACACTGCGAGAGGCATTCATATAGAGTCATCTTTTGTTCTAGTATCGAGTTGTAATTCTTGAGTTGTAAGTAAATAAAAGTGTGATGATTATCATTATTAGATCATTGTCCCATGTGAGGAACGGATGACGGAAGCTATGTTTCCATCACAAGTTGGGATGAGTCTCCAGACTTTATGAAAAATAAAAGAGGCCAAAGAAGCCCAAATAAAAAGAGAGGCCAAATAAGCCCACCAAAAAAGGAGAAAATAACATAAAAGAACAAAATAATGAGAGAAAAGAGAGAAGGGGTAATGCTAATATTCCTTTTTCCACACTTGTGCTTCAAAGTAGAACCATGATCTTCACGATAGAGAGTCTCCTATATTGTCACTTTCATATACTAATGGGAATTTTTCATTATAGAAGTTGGCTTTTATATTCCAAGGATACGCTTCCTCAAATTGCCCTAGGTCTTCGTGAGCAGGCGAGTTGGATGCACACGCACTTAGTTTGTTTTTGAGCTTTCATACACTTATAGCTCTAGTGCATCCGTTGCATGGTAATCTCTACTCACTCACATTGATATCTATTAATGGGCATCTCCATAGCCCGTTTATACGCCTAGTTGATGTGAGACTATCTCCTTCTTTTCGTCTTCTCCACAACCTCCGCCATATTCTATTCCACCTATAGTGCTATACCCATGGCTCATGCTCATGTATTGCGTGAAAGTTGAAGAAGTTTGAGAATAGTAAAGTATGAAAGAATTGCTTGGCTAAAATCGGGGTTGTGCATGATTTAATACTTTATGTGATGAAGATGGAGCATGGCTAGACTATATGATTTTGTACAGATAACTTTCTTTTAGCCATGATATTTTGAGAAGACATGATTGCTTTATTAGTATGCTTGAAGTATTATTGTCTTAATGTCAACTGGTAGACTATTGCTTTGAATCACTTGTGTCTTAATATTCATGCCATGATTAGATTATATCATCAAGATTATGCTAGGTAGCATTCCACATCAAAAATTATCTTTTTTATCATTTACCTACTCGAGGACGAGCATGAATTAAGCTTGGGGATGCTGATACGTCGTCGTCGTATCTATAATTTTTAATTGTTTCATGCCAATATTCTACAACTTTCATATACTTTTGGAAACTTTTTATACTATTTTTGGGACTAACATATTGATCCAGTGCCCAGTGCTAGTTCCTGTTTGTTGCTTGTTTTTTTCACATAAAATCCATATCAAACAAAGTCCAAATGGTATAAAAACTTACGGAGATTTTTTTGGAATATATGTGAATTTTGGGAAGTGGAATCAACAAAAGGCGGTGCCCGAGGGGCCCACAAGCTAGAGGGGCGCGACCCGGGGGGTAGGGCGCACCAGGCTATCTTGTGGCCACCCTTTAAGGCGGTTGGTGCGCTTCTTTCGCCGCATGAAAGCTAATATCCGGATAAAAATGTTGTTAAAATTTCATCCCAATCGGAGTAAAGCATCTCCGGAAATATAAGAAACGGTGAAACGTGAGAATCTTGAACACAGAAAAATGCAGAAACATAAAGAAACAGAGAAAGAGATCCAATCTCGGAGGGGTTCTAGCCCCTCCGCATCCATGGAGGCCAAGGACCAAAGGGGAACCCTCCTCCCATCTAGGGGGGAGGCCAAGGAGTAATAAGAAGGAGGGGGTCTCTCTCCCCCTCTCTCCAGGTGGCACCAGAACGCCGCCGGGGCCATCATCTTGACGGCGATCTAAACAAACAACTTCGCCGCCGTCAGCACCAACTCTCTCCCCCTCTATGCGGTGGTTCAACACTTCTTCTCACTGTTGTAATATCTACTTAAACATGGCGCTCAACGCTATATATTAGTTACCAATTATGTACGACCATCCTATGATGTTTGAGTAGATCCGTTTTGTCCTATTGGTTGATTGATGATCATGATTGGTTTGAGTTGCATGTTTTATTACTGGTGCTATCCTATGGTGCTCTCCGTGTCGCGCAAGCATGAGGGGTCCCCTCTTTGGGGTCTTGCAATGTGTTCATGATTTGCCTATGGTGGGTTGCTTGAGTGACAAAAGCATAAACCCTAGTAGTTGGGTTGTTGCATACGAGAGTAAAGAGGACTTGATACCTTATAATGCTATGGTTGGGTTTTACCTTAATGATCTTTAGTAGTTGCGGATTCTTGCTAGAGATCGAATCATAAGTGCATATGATCCAAGTAGAGAAAGTAAGTTAGCTTACGCCTCTCCCTCATATAAAATTGCAATAATGATTAATTTTCTAATTATCGATTGCCTAGGGACAAATAACCTTCTTGTGACAAAAAGATCTCTACTAAGACTAACTTAGTTGTTTCTTTATCTTAGTTGCCTCTAGTTTTTATTTATGTGTTCTTCATTTTCTTGCAAACCTATCCCATCATGCCTACAAAGTACTTCTAGTTTCATACTTGTTCTAGCTAAAGCGGACGTTAAGTGTGCGTGTAGTTGTATCGGTGGTCGATAGAACTTGAGGGAACATTTGTTCTACCATTAGCTCCTCGTTGGGTTCGACACTCTTACTTATCGAGAAAGGCTGCAATTGATCCCCTATACTTGTGGGTCAGTAGATACTTTCGAGTAGTCAGCTCTAAGTGCTATATTCTTGATAAGCATCATCGCTCTAAATTTGCTCCTAAGTCTTATGAAGGTTTGCTACTTGGTTACGGATCGAACTCTCAAACTTACCGTGTCTATAACAACTTCACTCCAAAAGTTGAAGAGACATTAGATGTGAAGTTTGGTGAGACTAATGGTTTGCAAGTCGAACAATTGTCAAATGATGTAAGAGATACGGAACCTTCACAAGCCATCCAAGATTTATCCATTGTCAAGATTTGTCCTATGGAGGTGAAGGAGAGTACTTCATCAACTCAACTGGAAGCTCCTACTTCACGTCAAGGCGAACCACAAAACCACACGGAAGCATCCACAAGCGGTACATGGCATGATGAAAAAGAGGAAGAAGTACATCATGATGATGCACCTCAAACTTCCTCACCACCACCTCAAGGAGATGACAACGTCAACGACAATGATCAATAAGATGATGATGAAGAAGCCCCTCCATCCAACAAGTAGAAGCTACCACGAATTCGAGCAAGAGTAGACAGAGATCATCCGTTGAATCGAATCTAGGGTGACATAAAACCGACAGAATAACTCGCTCTGAATCTCGTTTAGCTAACTTTTGTGAGCATTATTCTTTCATCTCTAGCATTGAGCCTTTGAAGGTTGAAGAAGCCCTTCAAGACTTAGATTGGGTGAATGCCATGCACGAAGAGCTACACAACCTCGAGAGGAACAAAGTGTGGACACTTGTTGAGAAGCCCAATGAATAGCACAACGTTATCGGTACAAGATGGGTGTTTCGAAACAAGCAAGATGAAGATGGACAAGTCGTACGCAACAAGGTGCCTTTTTCCCAAGGATACACGCAAGTCAGAGGTATGGACTACGGTGAGACTTATGCACCCGTTCCTAGACTTGAAGCCATTCATATTCTTCTCTCTTATGCCAATCACCATGATATTACTCTTTACCAAATGGATATCAAAAGTGATTTTTTAAATGGTGAAATTGAGGAGGAAGTTTACGTTAAATAACCTCCCGGGTTTGTAAACCCTAAGAAACCTAATCGTGTTTACAAACTTTGTAAAGCTTTATATGGTCTTAAACAAGCCCCTAGAGCTTGGTACAAATGCCTAACGAAGTTTCTCATTGAAAATGGTTTTGAAATTGGTAAAATTGATGCAACCTTATTTACTAAAAGAGTTAATGGAGAACTATTTGTGTGCCAAATTTATGTGGATGGTATTATTTTTGGTTCTACTAGCCCACAATTTAGTGACAAATTTTGAAGGTTGATGTCAAAGAAGTATGAGATTTCAATGATGTGCGAGTTGAAATTCTTCCTTCGATTGAAAATCAAACAATCGAGATAAGGTATGTGTCGTGGTTTTGTCACGGAAGATGTCCTCGTGAAAGGACTTAGTGAAGGAGCCATCACACTTTGGTGGAGACTCAAAGGGGGTGAGCAGAAGCGGGACTCAGATTTACCCAGGTTCGGCCCCTCGTGTGGAGGTAATTGCCTATGTCCTGCTTTGTGTATATTGATGATGGATTCGATTACAAGGAGGGCGTAACTCGCCTGACCTAGCTCTCGATGGTTTTCTAACTTGATCTATCTGCCCCAAAGACTTGCCTTTATATACAGGTCGAGGCCCTAGGGTTTACGAAAGTCCTCGCCACGTTACAGATCATGGTCTTCCATATCTCTAAGTCATCGTGTTTACCAAGCCTAGAAACCTCCTTGGCGGCTTATCTTCTTCATCAATCCTGAACCGCCATCCGGATCATGGGCCCTGTCGGCCTTCTGAAGAATATCTCTCGACACACCTCAGTCCTGTGCCAAGGCTTACACTAACCATGTATGAGTCGCCGCTTTTCTGACCTGGCCCAATTAGGGAGGGTCACACCGTAGGTAATATCCCCAACATTAGGCCCCACATTGACTTCAATTTATTCATGCCAAGTCGTACTACTTCCATCCCTTTGACAAGCCGCCATCTCTCACAAATTGTCTGAGCCACCACGTTAGTTATTGATTACATTACCTTTTCCTTCATTTTCGGGATTTGTTGACATCCAACGGATCTTTTACGTCCTCATCCTGCTATCCCAAAAATCTAGGCGCCATCATTGTTGGTTTTCAATCTGTCGCCTCTATTCCCACGCGTGCCGCTTCATTTCCAGCGCCAGGCCTTTAAATAGCCGTAGGGGGAGGCAACGCCACCTACCCCCACTTCTTCCAGACGCGTCATCTTATTCAAATGCCCCTCGACTGCTTCGTTGCCGTCGGAGCCCTGTCGCAAACCGTCGTCGTCCGGCCACTTCCAGACCCAGTCGAAGGTGCGGCCGCCGTCGCAGGTCTTCCTCGCCGGGCATCTTCTTCTTCCAGGTAAACCTCCCTTTCTCAATAGAGGTAGATCCAAACCTATATTTTTCTTAGGGTGCCATTAGAACTTCACGAATATCTCGTGTTCTTGCTTTTCGTCAAACCTAGATGCAGCACCGTAGATCCGTGAAATAACGAATGCGGCAGTTCTTGTTAAATCTCCTATCAATATGCTGTTTCTCTGCAGCTCATAGATCTACGCATCATTTTTCATAGTGTTCTTTCGCGTTCTTGCAGTGTCCGAACCCTCGTCCAGGTTATTTTTCTTTGCTGGAATGGCTCGTAGATCCGTAAATTACCATTTCATGTTAGAAACATGTTTATCTCCAATCAAGAATGTTCCAAAGGAAAAAAACCCTTTTATAGTCGCCACTCATCATCCTTCACCATAGCGAGTTAGAACATTCCCATAGATACATCTTTGGTCATTTTAGCTGGCGAGTTAAAACAACCCGTGGTTTCTGATAACCCGTCCTGCTCCTTTCCATTTTAGTTATGGGCACTATCTCAAAATGCAACTGGTTGCCAACCAAAGTTAATGATGCTTATCTTGATAAGTTTGTTTTGGCGGGTTATCTTGACCCCAAAGAAGTTGTTGGCTGGCGGACTGCCTTTGGCGAGACAATTCCTCAACCCGCTGAAGGAGAAGTAGTTGTCTTTGCCGATCACTTTGAACGAGGCTACAAGCCGCCTGGCTCCAAGTTTTTCGGAGATGCTTTGCACTTTTTCAACCTTCATCCTCAAGATTTGGGGCCAAACTCCATCAGTAACCTCTGCGAGTTCCAAGTGTTTTGCGAAGCTTATCTGCAAATAGAACCCTCGGTGTTACTGTTTAGGAAAAAAATTCATCTAAACCGCCAGACCGAGTTCGCCAGCGGACCCTGCTTGGAACTTGGGGGGTTAACATTCAACGACGTCGTGAATGCGGGTTCCCATCTGTTGTTCTGCCCAACCATCCCAAAGGCTGGGCAGAGTCTTGGTTATATTGATGCGACACATCTCCCCCCGACGAGAACCCACTTACGGGTTTCAGAGAAGAATGCTTGCCCATGGATTTCAAGCTGCAAGAAAAACTAACTGAAGAAGAAGAATCAACTTTTATCCCTGCTTTCTCCAAGCTAAGGTCTTTGACCAACAATGGGCTTACTGGGATTGACCTAATCCGTTGTTGGGTGGAGTGGAGTATTCTGCCTTTGAGTCGCCAGAACGGCCTGATGTGTGAGTATGATGGTAGCTTGAACCACCCCCAATGTTTCTTCCATACAAGACTTACTGAAGAAGACATTGTTGAAATGATCAATAAGTTAACTAGCGAGTCCTTAGAGAACTGTGCCAAGATTGGGCTCAAGCCTTTCTGTCTCTCCAACCCGGCTCCAGCGGTAACAACCTAAGTCGCCTCCTTTTATTCTTTTAATATGTTTACCCATGTTCCTGATCCGAACTGACATTATATCAATCAGAGGGGCTCAGCATTTTGGTCTTGAAAGCCCAAAGTGACTATTGAGAAAACAACTAAGCCGCCTCCCAAGAAGAATAACAACAAGGGCAAAGCCGCTGCCAAGGAGTCATCTATCGTTGACGAGTCTCGAGCTGCCGAAGTGCAATCAGAGGTAAAAGTTACCTTTTCCTTATTACTACGTACTATCTTATACTTATGCTCCATTACCTTTCTCCGTAGGATGATGGTTATAGAAGCTAGGATGACGCTATCGAGGTAATTTCTATTTCTTCCGACTCAACTTCTTCTTCCCCCAAGCCGGCCAGGCGGATCTGTGCAAAAGTTCCTATGTCTCACTCGAATGCTCATTTGGACCCCAATTTACTTTTGAAGAAGGCGAGTTACACCCCCAAACTTCATACCCGAAGCCATTCCGACGACTTAATGTCTGGGTTACCCGAAAAAGCAACTGGTTGAAAACGACAAAGTGAGGTATGTTCCCACGAGTATCTTTTCCTTCTTGTATAAGATTTGCTCGCCATTCGTTCACTACTTGAATTTTCGCTCATCAGGTTTCACCTCCTTAATCCGGCGACTTAGTAATGTCAACTCTCCCCCCAATGATTCGTGTTCAAGGGCAAGTTCCTTTACTAGCCTTTTTTTCTTTCCAATACCGATGCCTATCTTAAATTTGTTGTTTTTACATCTCAGAGCACAAGAAAGAAAAGGAAAACTAGCGGCTCATCTTCTACTCCTAAGGTAGCTAAAGTATTTGGTATGAGCGGCCCTGTCCCAGAATTTGGTGCAGAACCAGCGGTGACTCATGATGACCTTGTGGATGATATAAGGCGCCCATGTTTGAACCATGCAACGTGGCAACTTTGGTCCTCTTTGACTTACCAGTATCCAGTTTTGAAATAAGTGCAGCATGGCGACTTATGCTCTTTGATACTGATAGTGTCCATGCTTGGACGACTTATGGAACAATAAAGACTCATGCTTTCAAGAAGCTGAAATGGAAAAGGACCCCGAAGTTCGTGGGTGCTGGCTCTAAGTGTAGTATGGCCGTAAGTGGGCGATGTTCCATGGGTGAGTTGTCTCAACCTCTGTCGTTGGCCTATCCGGGCGAAGATCCACTAAGTAATATGAACCGTTCCGGAGATTCTTGCTGATGACAAACAGTCCTTCCCATGGCGGGGATAACTTATTCATACGAGTGTGGTCTTGAATCAACCGGAGCACTAAGTCGCCCTCTTGAAAAGTTTAGCTCTTGACGCGGCGGCTGTGGTAGCGTCGCAATTCTTGCTGATAGATCGCCGATGCAGCCAGGTCTCGCTCCTCCTCCAGAGCATCGAACGAGTCTTGACGTGCTAACTCGTTGTCCTGTTCCACATAAGCAGCGACTCGTGGTGAATCGTGTCTGATGTCACTTGGCAATATTGCCTCTGCCCCGTAGACCAGAAAAAGGGAGTAAAACCCGTAGAGCGATTTGGGGTTGTTCTGATGCTCCATAACACTGAAGGCAGTCCTTCAACCCAACATCCCGGGGTACGTTCTAGAGGTACCATAAGCCGGGTCTTGATTCCTCGCAATATCTCTTGATTCGCCCTCTCTGTGTGTCCATTATACTGGGGGTGTGCGACTGCAGAAATGTCGAGACGGAGATGCTCCCTTCCGCAAAACTCTTGCTTTGCGCCTTTTGATAGATTAGTACCATTATCAGTAATGATAATATGAGGATCCGAAGCGGAAGATCAACTTTTTCAGGAATTTGACAGTCGTGTCTGCATCACAGCTATTAACCGGTTCTGCTTCAACCCACTTGGTAAACTTGTCAACCGCCACCAATAGGTGAGTCTTTTTGTTGGATGACATTTTGATAACCGCATCCAAAGAGACCCACTCTTCTGCAGAACAAGACATTACCAAGCTGAAGCTTCCCAATTATGATAAACTTGAATTTGAGAAACTCTACTCTGGTTTCGTTAGTCGCCTGGAAACAAGCTATGAAATGGAAAAGAGCTTGGCCAATATGATGCGGATCAAACATGAGGTACATCCTTTGTTATTTGTGTTTCCACCCATTAGCCTTCCAGAAGACTAGTTTTCTTTGATGAATTGTGTTTTTAGGTTATTTGTGAGACCCATGCCTGCCTGTAGGCCCCAAGGGACAGGTCATCTTTTAAAAGATGAGCCGGGTCTTTAATTTAGTAAAAACTTCAACCTGTAGCCCTCAAGGGCCGGGTCATCTTTTGAAAGATGAGCCAGGTCTTGAATTTAGTAGAAAACTTTAACCTGTAGCCCCCAACGGTTGGGGTCATATTTTGAAAGATGAGCCGGGTCTTGAATTTATAAAGAACTTCAACCTGTAGCCCCAAGGGCTGGGTCATCTTTTGAAATATGAGCCTGGTCTTGAATTTAGTAGAAAACTTCAACCTGTAGCCCCCAAGGGCCGGGTCATCTTTTGAAAGATGAGCCGGGTCTTGAATTTGGTAGAAAACTTCAACCTCTAGCCCCCAAGGGTCAGGTCATCTTTTGAAAGATGAGCCGGGTCTTGAATTTAGTAAAACGCTTTAACCTGTAGCCCCCAAGGACCGGGTCAACTTTTGAAAGGTGAGCTGGTTCTTGAATTTGGTATGATTTGAAATGAATTATACATTAGCCCCCAAGTATCAGGGATGTTGCTCGTAATAGTTCTGAAACTTGCTTCCTCAAAATTTATTTGCAGGAATCCTTGACTCGGGCCGACTCAACCTTGGCCAGTTTGAAAGAAAACTTAGCCGAACAGAGGATGCTTGAGCTAAGTCTGAAGAAAAATATCGCATGGCCCTTGCTGACATGGAGAAGATGAAAGCTGATCATCAGAAATTTGAAAAGAAAACCCATGTTGATCAAGCCGCCATCGTGAAGCGGGCGGAACAAGCCGAAGAAAAGCTAGAAGCCGCTCAGCAAGAACTCTCCAGCTTAAAACAGCATATCTCCAACATGACCCAAGCCATATTTGGTAAGGATCAATTCCCCTCAAAAAAAGGGCTGCAAAGTATTTCAAATGCTAATTATCTCATTATGTCCTTCGTAGGTCCACGAGCCACCCACCTGCAGAACGACTGCATTCTAAAGTTGAAGGCGATTTGTACATTCACAGAGCAGTTGTAAATGGGCGGCATGATGACCATGAAGGCCGTGATGGGCAACAAAGAGCCCATAAAGTCCATAAAACACATGCTGGGTTGTCTATCAACATTGCCGCCACAAGTGGAAGTATTAAAAGATCAGCCGCCTGAAAAGGAGCACTGACCACTTTAAGCCGGTGTCTGGCATATGCTCCTGAACTTAAGCCAGAGGAGGTAGCTGCTGGCTTTCTAGAATTGAAGGATGATGAGTCGGAGTTCACCGAAGAGGACTACAACCAATGTGTGAAAGCATCTCGCACTGCTGTGACTCAGCTAGCAGCCAACCTGGACTTAGGAAAATACCAGGCGGCTTATGATGAGAGCAATAAAAAGGTGACTCCTCCTTCGTACGAAGACATCAGCCTGACTCCTAGACGCCGTAAGAATCCCTTTGACTTTGATGTCAATCTGTCTGCCATCTTGAGCGATGTAGACGAGTTCGTCGCCTTGACCAATTGCAATTGGAGACTGGGCGACTTACAGATCAAAGATGGAGAAAGCTTGAAGCAGGGTGACTCGAAGGCGGCTTGAACTGACTGAGAATTAAGTCGACTCTCCAAGAATATGGTGATCTTTTTCTGATCGGGAGATGATTCCCGGGTGGCCTAGTGAGCCATGTAATAGTCTTAGGTATCTGGAAAATAGTGTGACAACCATACCTTATTTTGTTTGGAAGTTTTAACCTTCAGTAATATGAATCACCCTTTCCAAACCTGTGTCATAATTTGACAAAAAAATTCTTCAACTTGTTTACCACGGACCACATCATAAGCTGACTCAATGAGTCGTGGCAAGCAATAAACCGGCCCAGTGGGTCACGGCGAGTTATAAACAAGGAGCCGGCTCAGCGAGTCGCAATGCGTTATAAAAACGTTTTATGAAACCTTGCGACAATGCCACGAAGGTAGTCATAAAATTTGTCGGCTCGATGAGTTACGATAGGATAGGACGAGTTTGAAAAACTCTAGTGCTACCTCAAGAAGGCTTTTGCAACAGCCCAAGTTATTTAAACCGACTGATCAGGCGCGAGTCAAGCTTCAGTGAAGCAGGTTCAGTGAACCAGTGGTTTGTCTATTTACCATGTGTTGGCTCTTGACGGTACCTTTCATGTTTTAACGAAGGCAAGTTCAGGGTCCAAAAGCGGATTGACTCGCCAAGAGTACATGGGTCCATAGGGCGATTCGTCCAACACATAGTCCAGTATAACTATGTGTAATGCGGTAATTTTTTGTTAGCCAAGAGGGTATTCAGGCTGAACTCAGTGAGTGGAAGCCCCCAAGTGACCTATGATTAGGGAAAAACCAGAAATAGGATTGCAGAAGCATATCCGCTCTTACTGCAAAACGACTTGGGAGCTAGTATCCCTCAAGTAAGTCGGCTTAGTTCTCAAAATCATATAAGGCGCCCATGTTTGAACCATGCAACGTGGCAACTTTGGTCCTCTTTGACTTACCAGTATCCAGTTTTGAAATAAGTGCAGCATGGCGACTTATGCTCTTTGATACTGATAGTGTCCATGCTTGGACGACTTATGGAACAATAAAGACTCATGCTTTCAAGAAGCTGAAATGGAAAAGGACCCCGAAGTTCGTGGGTGCTGGCTCTAAGTGTAGTATGGCCGTAAGTGGGCGATGTTCCATGGGTGAGTTGTCTCAACCTCTGTCGTTGGCCTATCCGGGCGAAGATCCACTAAGTAATATGAACCGTTCCGGAGATTCTTGCTGATGACAAACAGTCCTTCCCATGGCGGGGATAACTTATGCATACGAGTGTGGTCTTGAATCAACCGGAGCACTAAGTCGCCCTCTTGAAAAGTTTAGCTCTTGACGCGGCGGCTGTGGTAGCGTCGCAATTCTTGCTGATAGATCGCCGATGTAGCCAGGTCTCGCTCCTCCTCCAGAGCATCGAACGAGTCTTGACGTGCTAACTCGTTGTCCTGTTCCACATAAGCAGCGACTCGTGGTGAATCGTGTCTGATGTCACTTGGCAATATTGCCTCTGCCCCGTAGACCAGAAAAAGGGAGTAAAACCCGTAGAGCGATTTGGGTTGGTTCTGATGCTCCATAACACTGAAGGCAGTCCTTCAACCCAACATCCCGGGGTACGTTCTAGAGGTACCATAAGCCGGGTCTTGATTCCTCGCAATATCTCTTGATTCGCCTCTCTGTGTGTCCATTATACTGGGGGTGTGCGACTGCAGAAATGTCGAGACGGAGATGCTCCCTTCCGCAAAACTCTTGCTTTGCGCCTTTTGATAGATTAGTACCATTATCAGTAATGATAATATGAGGATCCGAAGCGGAAGATCAACTTTTTCAGGAATTTGACAGTCGTGTCTGCATCACAGCTATTAACCGGTTCTGCTTCAACCCACTTGGTAAACTTGTCAACCGCCACCAATAGGTGAGTCTTTTTGTTGGATGACATTTTGATAACCGCATCCAAAGAGACCCACTCTTCTGCAGAACAAGACATTACCAAGCTGAAGCTTCCCAATTATGATAAACTTGAATTTGAGAAACTCTACTCTGGTTTCGTTAGTCGCCTGGAAACAAGCTATGAAATGGAAAAGAGCTTGGCCAATATGATGCGGATCAAACATGAGGTACATCCTTTGTTATTTGTGTTTCCACCCATTAGCCTTCCAGAAGACTAGTTTTCTTTGATGAATTGTGTTTTTAGGTTATTTGTGAGACCCATGCCTGCCTGTAGGCCCCAAGGGACAGGTCATCTTTTAAAAGATGAGCCGGGTCTTGAATTTAGTAAAAACTTCAACCTGTAGCCCTCAAGGGCCGGGTCATCTTTTGAAAGATGAGCCAGGTCTTGAATTTAGTAGAAAACTTTAACCTGTAGCCCCCAACGGTTGGGGTCATATTTTGAAAGATGAGCCGGGTCTTGAATTTATAAAGAACTTCAACCTGTAGCCCCAAGGGCTGGGTCATCTTTTGAAATATGAGCCTGGTCTTGAATTTAGTAGAAAACTTCAACCTGTAGCCCCCAAGGGCCGGGTCATCTTTTGAAAGATGAGCCGGGTCTTGAATTTGGTAGAAAACTTCAACCTCTAGCCCCCAAGGGTCAGGTCATCTTTTGAAAGATGAGCCGGGTCTTGAATTTAGTAAAACGCTTTAACCTGTAGCCCCCAAGGACCGGGTCAACTTTTGAAAGGTGAGCTGGTTCTTGAATTTGGTATGATTTGAAATGAATTATACATTAGCCCCCAAGTATCAGGGATGTTGCTTGTAATAGTTCTGAAACTTGCTTCCTCAAAATTTATTTGCAGGAATCCTTGACTCGGGCCGACTCAACCTTGGCCAGTTTGAAAGAAAACTTAGCCGAACAGAGGATGCTTGAGCTAAGTCTGAAGAGAAATATCGCCTGGCCCTTGCTGACATGGAGAAGATGAAAGCTGATCATCAGAAATTTGAAAAGAAAACCCATGTTGATCAAGCCGCCATCGTGAAGCGGGCGGAACAAGCCGAAGAAAAGCTAGAAGCCGCTCAGCAAGAACTCTCCAGCTTAAAACAGCATATCTCCAACATGACCCAAGCCATATTTGGTAAGGATCAATTCCCCTCAAAAAAAGGGCTGCAAAGTATTTCAAATGCTAATTATCTCATTATGTCCTTCGTAGGTCCACGAGCCACCCACCTGCAGAACGACTGCATTCTAAAGTTGAAGGCGATTTGTACATTCACAGAGCAGTTGTAAATGGGCGGCATGATGACCATGAAGGCCGTGATGGGCAACAAAGAGCCCATAAAGTCCATAAAACACATGCTGGGTTGTCTATCAACATTGCCGCCACAAGTGGAAGTATTAAAAGATCAGCCGCCTGAAAAGGAGCACTGACCACTTTAAGCCGGTGTCTGGCATATGCTCCTGAACTTAAGCCAGAGGAGGTAGCTGCTGGCTTTCTAGAATTGAAGGATGATGAGTCGGAGTTCACCGAAGAGGACTACCACCAATGTGTGAAAGCATCTCGCACTGCTGTGACTCAGCTAGCAGCCAACCTGGACTTAGGAAAATACCAGGCGGCTTATGATGAGAGCAATAAAAAGGTGACTCCTCCTTCGTACGAAGACATCAGCCTGACTCCTAGACGCCATAAGAATCCCTTTGACTTTGATGTCAATCTGTCTGCCATCTTGAGCGATGTAGACGAGTTCGTCGCCTTGACCAATTGCAATTGGAGACTGGGCGACTTACAGATAAAAGATGGAGATAGCTTGAAGCAGGGTGACTCGAAGGCGGCTTGAACTGACTGAGAATTAAGTTGACTCTCCAAGAATATGGTGATCTTTTTCTGATCGGGAGATGATTCCCGGGTGGCCTAGTGAGCCATGTAATAGTCTTAGGTATCTGGAAAATAGTGTGACAACCATACCTTATTTTGTTTGGAAGTTTTAACCTTCAGTAATATGAATCGCCCTTTCCAAACCTGTGTCATAATTTGACAAAAAAATTCTTCAACTTGTTTACCACGGACCACATCATAAGCTGACTCAATGAGTCGTGGCAAGCAATAAACCGGCCCAGTGGGTCACGGCGAGTTATAAACAAGGAGCCGGCTCAGCGAGTCGCAACGAGTTATAAAAACGTTTTATGAAACCTTGCGACAATGCCACGAAGATAGTCATAAAATTTGTCGGCTCGATGAGTTACGATAGGATAGGACGAGTTTGAAAAACTCTAGTGCTACCTCAAGAAGGCTTTTGCAACAGCCCAAGTTATTTAAACCGACTGATCAGGCGCGAGTCAAGCTTCAGTGAAGCAGGTTCAATGAACCAGTGGTTTGTCTATTTACCATGTGTTGGCTCTTAACGATACCTTTCATGTTTTAACGAAGGCAAGTTCAGGGTCCAAAAGCGGATTGACTCGCCAAGAGTACATGGGTCCATAGGGCGATTCGTCCAACACATAGTCCAGTATAACTATTTGTAATGCGGTAATTTTTTGCTAGCCAAGAGGGTATTCAGGCTGAACTCAGTGAGTGGAAGCCCCCAAGTGACCTATGATTAGGGAAAAAACCAGAAATAGGATTGCAGAAGCATATCCGCTCTTACTGCAAAATGACTTGGGAGCTAGTATCCCTCAAGTAAGTCGGCTTAGTTCTCAAAATCATATAAGGCGCCCATGTTTGAACCATGCAACATGGCAACTTTGGTCCTCTTTGACTTACCAGTATCCAGTTTTGAAATAAGTGCAGCATGGCGACTTATGCTCTTTGATACTGATAGTGTCCATGCTTGGACGACTTATGGAACAATAAAGACTCATGCTTTCAAGAAGCTGAAATGGCAAAGGACCCCGAAGTTCGTGGGTGCTGGCTCTAAGTGTAGTATGGCCGTAAGTGGGCGATGTTCCATGGGTGAGTTGTCTCAACCTCTGTCGTTGGCCTATCCGGGCGAAGATCCACTAAGTAATATGAACCATTCCGGAGATTCTTGCTGATGACAAACAGTCCTTCCCATGGCGGGGATAACTTATGCATACGAGTGTGGTCTTGAATCAACCAGAGCACTAAGTCGCCCTCTTGAAAAGTTCAGCTCTTGACGCGGCGGCTGTGGTAGCGTCGCAATTCTTGCTGATAGATCGCCGATGATGATGCAGCCAGGTCTCGCTCCTCCTCCAGAGCATCGAACGAGTCTTGACGTGCTAACTCGTTGTCCTGTTCCACATAAGCAGCGACTCGTGGTGAATCGTGTCTGATGTCACTTGGCAATACTGCCTCTGCCCCATAGACCAGAAAAAGGGAGTAAAACCCGTAGAGCGATTTGGGGTGGTTCTGATGCTCCATAAAACTGAAGGCAGTTCTTCAACCCAACATCCCGGGGTACGTTCTAGAGGTACCATAAGCCGGGTCTTGATTCCTCGCAATATCTCTTGATTCGCCCTCTCTGTGTGTCCATTATACTGGGGGTGTGCGACTGCAGAAATGTCGAGACGGAGATGCTCCCTTCCACAAAACTCTTGCTTTGCGCCTTTTGATAGATTAGTACCATTATCAGTAATGATAATATGAGGATCCGAAGCGGAAGATCAACTTTTTCAGGAATTTGACAGTCGTGTCTGCATCACAGCTATTAACCGGTTCTGCTTCAACCCACTTGGTAAACTTGTCAACCGCCACCAATAGGTGAGTCTTTTTGTTGGACGACATTTTGAAAGGACCAACCATGTCTAGCCCCTAGACCGCAAAGGGCCATGTGATTGGAATCATTCGTAATTGCTGAGCCGGCACATGCATCTGATGCCCAAATTTTTGGCAACCATCACATCGGTGAACTATATCTTCAGCATCTGCATGAGCCGTCAGACAATGAAACCCATGCCTAAAAGCTTTGGACACCAGGGAGCGTGACCCGACATGATGACCACAGTCGCCTGCATGAATTTCATTGAGGATCGCACATCCTTCCTCTGAAGAGACGCACCTTTGAAATACTCCTAAAGTGCTTCGCTTATGCAACTCCCCTTTATGTATGACCATGGACTTGCATCGGCAGACGATTTGGTGGGCCAACAACTCATCAATGGGTAACTCGCCTCATGCCAGATACCCCATGTAGGGAACTGCCCAATCAGGGGTAGCACGGAGAGCCGCCACAAGTTGAGACTCAGGGTCTGGCACCGCCTAATCTTCCTCTGAAGGCAGCCTTACCGATGGGTCATGAAACATATCCAAAAATACATTAGGGGGAACCGTCTTACATTGTGAACCGAGACGTGAAAGGGCATCAGCCGCTTCATTAAGTTGACGATCAATGTGGTCCACCTGATAACCATGAAAATGACCCGCCACGTCCGACACAGCTCGCGTGTAAGCCGCCATCAAGGGATCTATGGAATCCCAAGTGCCAGAAACCTGTTGTGCCACTAGATCTGAGTCGCCCAAACATCTGACTCGGGTGAGATTCATCTCTTTGGCGAGTCCCAACCCATGTAGCAGAGCTTCATATTCTGCCGCATTGTTGGTACATGGAAACATGAGTCAGAGAACATAGCAGAATTTGTCACCTTGAGGCGACGTCAACACAACACTAGCCCTGAGCCTTCCAGATGCCTAGACTCGTCAAAATGGATGGTCCAGTATGTGTGATCCAGTCTTTGATGAAATCCACTAGTGCTTGAGACTTAATGGCTGTACGGAAGGTGTATCACACATGGTTAGGTCCTAACTCGATGGCCCACTTAGCAATCTGTCCAGTCGCTATTCGATTCTGTATAATATCACCGAGGGGGGCAGAACTAACCACCGTAATGGGATGCTCTTGAAAGTAGTGTTTCAACTTCCGGCTTGCCATAAACACTCCGAAGACCAGCTTCTGCCAATGTGGGTAGCGCTGTTTGGAGAGGGTTATGACTTCACTGATAAAATATACTGGTCGTTGAACCGGATATTCCTTTCCTTCTTCTTTATGCTCGATGACCACTGCCACGCTCACCGCTTTAGAATTGGCCATGATGTACAAGAGCATAGGCTCCTTGTCAGTGAGAGTAGCCAATATGGGCGGCTGAGCCAGCTGTTGCTTTAGGGCTTCGAAGCCTTCGTCGGCTTCATCCGTCCAAACAAAACGATTAGTTTTCTTGAGAAATTGATAAAGAGGGATGGCTTTCTCCCCAAGGCGACTTATAAAACGACATAGAGCTGCCATGCGACCCGCCATGCGCTGAACCTGATTGATATTGGCCGGCTTGCCTAGTGAAGTGATCTCTTCAATTTTATCCGGGTTAGCTTCAATGCCTCACTGTGACACCAGAAGGCCCAATAACTTTCCTGCGAGAACACCAAAAACAAACTTGGTAGGGTTAAGTCTCATCTGGTATACGCGCAAATTGTCAAAAGTCTCCCTGAGGTCCTCCAAAAGTGATTCCTTCTTCTGGGATCTGACTACGACATTATCAACGTAGGCGTGAACATTACGTCCGATCTGGCCATGCAAACAATTCTGGATGCAGCGTTGATAAGTCGCCCCCACGCTCTTGAGCGTGAACGGCATGGACACGTAACAGAAGGCTCCAAAGGGGGTTATGAAGGACGTTTTCTCCTGGTCCTCCATAGCCATTTTTGATCTGGTGGCATCCCGAGTAAGCATCCAAAAAACACAAACGCTCTCAACCCGCCGTAGAGTCAATGATTTGATCAATGCGAGGAAGGGCGAAGGGATCCTTTGGACAAGCCCTGTTGAAGTCGGTGTAGTCGATGCACATGCAGAAGGTTCCATTCTTCTTGAGCACTAGGACCGGGTTAGCCAACCATTCAGGATGGAAAACCTCAATGATGAACCCGGTGGCCAAAAGTCGTGCGATTTCCTCTCCAATTGCCTTACGCCGTTCTTCATTAAACCGGCGAAGATACTGCCAAACCGACTTTACTTTGGTGTCAATATTAAGATAGTGCTCAGCGAATTCTCTCGGCACACCTGGCATGTCTGAAGATTTCCATGCGAAGATGTACCGATTCTCACGGATGAATTCGATGAGTGCGCTTTCCTATTTGGGATCCAGCCCCGTCCCAATGGTTAACTGCTTGGTTGAGTCGCCTGGCGTGAAGTCTATCACCTTTGTGTCATCCGTGGGTTTAAACTTGAGGGGCGGCTCTAAGTTGATTATTGGTCTCTTGAGCGGCGTCATATCTGCCGGGTCAACATTGGCTTGGTGAAACTTGAGCTCCTCGGCCGCGCAAGCCCTCTCGGCATAAGCCGCATCTCCTTCCTCGCATTCTTGGGCTATTTTCCTATCCCCATTGATTGTGATAGACCCCCTAGGACCAGGCATTTTGAGCTTGAGGTAAACATAACATGGGCGGGCCATGAACCGAGCGTAAGCCGGCCTTCCAAACAATGTGTGGTAAGGGCTCTTGATCTTGACCACCTCAAACATGAGAGACTCGCTCCTATAATTGGACTCCGTGCCAAAAGCTACGTTAAGTTTGATCTGCCCAATAGGGTATGCCGACTTGCCGAGAACAATTCCGTGGAAAACCATGGAAGATGGCATCAAGTCTTTCTCTGAGAAATTCATCCTTCGAAAGGTATCAAAATATAAGCTGTTTATGTTGCTGCCACCATCCATGAGGACTTTGGAAAGGGTGTAACCTCCGACTTGGGGAGCCACGACCAAAGCCAAGTCGCTAGGGTTATCAACTCGGAGTGGGTGATCTTCCCTATTCCAGGTGATAGGCTGCTCAGACCAATTGAGGTACCTAAGGAGCGCCGGCTCAACCACGCTAAAAGTTCCATGTTTCACCTTTTGGTCCTGTTTGCAAGTGCTGGTGGTGAACAAGTGATATTGTCCACTGTTCAACTACTTAGGATTATTCTGAAAGCCGCCATTGTCATCCTGCCGCTGGGGATCTCCTTGCGGGGCTGGTTGCTGAAATACGCCATGCGGGTTGTACCGCTGTTGATTGTGAACTTGGTACTGTCCGGCATTAGACTGTGACCCTCCCTGCAGGCCCGGGTTAGGGTACCCACTGAACGGGCTTCAGTGTGAACCAAAGAAAAAAAATAGCGCGCTAAAACGCCGCTATAGCGCGCTAATAGCGTATTTGAAAACTAAACGCTATGCTATGCATATTTCACTCGCTACGGCGCTATTCGCGCTAAATATGGCAATTTCGGGCTGTAGCATGTATCGACGCTATTTTTTCGACGCGGCGCTATTTTTTTCAGACGAATTTTTCATCAGCCCATTATCGGCGAGATGATGAGCTGCAATCTGCGGGTTCTTCTTCTAATTCGGATGATGATGCCATGGCAGCGAGTTCATCTGATTCTGATTGAGCTTATGCATCGCTGTTGGCTGGCTCCTAAAGTCCTAAGTCCTTATTTCTGCTATTCTGCACCTTCTTGCTGGTTTTTTAATTTATCTGTCTACTTTGTTTGTCTGAAATCTCGATGTATGAACTATTGAAATCTGAACAATGCTATATGCCTATATCTGGACCATGCTTTGCTATCTGAACAATGGTTTAGCCTTGGTTTTAGCTGCTGAAATCTGTCATTTGTGTTGCTATATGTTGAAATCTGAACAATGTTTTGTGACACGCTATTTTACAAAATAGCGCGCTATTGGCACGCTATTTCGTTCATAGCATTTTTTTGAACGTTGCGCTATTTCAAATAGCATGCTATTTTTTTCCTTGGTGTGAACCGGGCGTGCCGCACTGTTCCTGTCGCCCCCCTTGGTCACCTCCTTGACCTTTCTTGAGTGCCTCAGCTCGGAACTCCTGCATCACGTAGCAATCCTCCCAAGAGTGGGTGGACGGTCCTTCGGCGGTGGCGTGCTATGGGCAGGGGCCTTCGAGCATCTCGTGATAGTTGCGCGGTTTCTTCCCGCTAAAGCCCCTTTTCTTCTGGCATTGGTTCCCGTTGTCGGCATTTGTATTAGAGAAGAAGTCTGTGGCACCTTCTTGCTGTCTCCTTTTACTTTTCCCGGTGTGGTTGTGGTTGCCCCGCTCCTAGAACTGGGAGTGACCTTTTGATGACTCGTCTCTCCTGGCGATGCTAACCTTGTCATCATCTTCGCCGGGATCTTTAGTGTCGTCTGACTTGGCATACCTGGTCACGGTGTCCATCAACTCGCCCATGTCCTGCACCTTGCGCTTGAGTCGCCCAAGCTTCAACACCAAAGGCTCGTAATGACAAAATTTCTCCAGAATTAGCACTGTCTGAGCCGCCGAGATGCCCTGTGATGAATGAATGACCTCTGCAACCCGCCGCGTCCAACGATGGGCCAACTCATCTGGTCATTGGACGCAGTGTTGTAGGTCAAGGATGGTCATCGGGCGTTTGCAAGTTCCTCGGAAATTCTTGATGAAACGTTCCTTCAACTCTGCCCAAGTGTTGATGGAGTTGGGCAGGAGGTTTTTCAACCACGTGCGCGCCGTTCCCTCGAGCATCATGGTAAAATATTTGGCACAGACCGCCTCATTCACATCGAGCATATCCATTGCAAGCTCGTAATTCTCGATCCATGACCCTGGCTCGAGATCTGGTGTGTAATTGGGTACCTTTCTCGGTCCCTTGAAATCCTTTGGCATACGCTCGTTGCGGAGAGTGGGCATGAGACAGGGCACTCCAACATGCCCGCCGCCTGTATCGGTTGACATGGGAGGGGACTCGGCGTAAGCCGGATAGCCTTGACCCACTGCAGCTGTCGTCGCCATCAAGCGGGCGGCTCGCGCCGCATCCACAAGGTCTTGGGCTCATGTATCGTGCATCCCGGGTGGGTTGGTCCATGGCAGACGTTGTTGCTCGCTGGTCACCGCGGGCAGATCATCATGGCGACTCCTGGTGTGACTTGCCTGGAGCGTGGAGTGTAGCCGGTCACGGATATGTGAATATTGCGCATGTTGGACCACCGCCGTTTTCAGCATCTCGATAGTGTTTCTCGCCTCCACTTCAGCCGGGGAGTTTTCATAAATTGGGAGATACTCCAAGTGGTGGTTTGCCGCCAGCACGTTATCTACGGGATTCGAGAAGTGACCCCGTGGCGTCTGGAAGCGGGGCGCGCGGGCCTCCGTTGGCTGAGGTGGTGGCGGGTTAGGCGGCGGGCGAGCCGAATCATCCCTTGGAGCGGCCTGCCAAGGCCGATCGGGTCCCATCCCGGGGGTATGCGGGCTGTCGAAGAGGCGAGTCAGATTTAGATCGGACGGGAGGCGGCCATGGTTTCTCCTCTGGTGGATAGCATCAGAAGCCCACTGCTATCGCTGAAGCCGTCAGCCTTCGGTGTTCAACTGCTCTGTCTCCGCGGTGATCTAGGCGTGCTGTGTCGCCATCCCGGCGGCTTCCACTTCCACGTCCCACTGAGTATTGGCCGTCTCCTCCCGCAGCTTCGCCAGTTCAGCGTTGATTGTTTCCTCATTCTCTGTTGTTACATTGATCGCCATGAGTTTGGCTGTCTCTGCCGCCAAGTCCGCCATGACCTGAGCCAGAGCTTTCGACGACCCGCCAGTCTCATATTTGCCCGCCAGGTTTGGTTGAGGTGGTGTCGCCCCCGCCATGTAGATGGCAACTTGTCGATGGGGTCCTACAAAGTCCTCGAAGTTTGACGCCCGTGGCAACCCTCCAAGCTGTCCCTCGTAGAGAGGGTGAATTGAATCTGTGTCGCCCATAGATGACTCCTTGTCCGAATTGACGGGGGTGATCTCCTGGATTACCGGCTCATCCTGTAGGTTGGCTCCCTGCGTAAAGCTGACGAAAACATGGCGTCCCGTGTCTTGATGTGTAGTGGGGTGGGCGGACCAGGCCGACTCGACGATGTCGGTGAAGGTGTCCGGCTCAGGTACGGGTGCCCCAAACATGCCGATGGAGACGTGGATCTTGCCGAAGGGGACCTTGTAACCAGATTCGATTGAATCGGCTTCGGGTCCCCATTGCGAGTTGTCGATGTAGTGTTTTCCACGGTGGCTCTTCATCATGATGCCGACCGCATAGCTTCCTGACCCTGGAAGGGCTCCCTTTGAGAACTCAACTCCACCATGCGCTAGCCCCATGGTGGGCGCCAACTGTCTTGGTTTTGTCACGGCAGATGTCCTCGTGAAAGGACTTAGTGAAGGAGCCATCGCACCTTGGTGGTGACTCAAAGGGGGTGAGTGGAAGCGGGACTCATATTTACCCAGGTTCGGTCCCTCGTGTGGAGGTAAAAGCCTACGTCCTGCTTTGCGTATATTGATGATGGATTCGATTACAAGGAGGGCGTAACTCGCCTGACCTAGCTCTCGATGATTTTCTAACTTGATCTATCTGCCCCAGAGACTCGCCTTTATATATAGGTCGAGGCCCTAGGGTTTTACAGAAGTCCTGGCCACGTTACAGATCGTGGTCTTCCATATCTCTAAGTCGCCGTGTTTACCAATCCTGGAAATCTCTTTGGCGGCTTATCTTCTTCATCAATCCTGAACCGCCATCCGGTTCATGGGCCCCGGCGGCCTTCTGAAGAATATCTCTCGACACGCCTCAGTCCTGGGCCAAGGCTTACACTAACCATGTATGAGTCACCGCTTTTCTGACCCGACCCAATTATGGCGGGTCACACCGCAGGTAATATCCCCAACAGTATGTTTACCTCTCAAACCAAGTACACCAAGGACTTAATAAAGAAGTTCAACATGCAAGAATGCAAAGGTATGAGAACCCCAATGCCTACTAGTGGACATGTTGACCCCACTAAGGAGGACAAACCAGTTGATCAAAAGGTTTATCGATCTACGATTGGTTCATTGCTATATTTATACTGTCCTGACATCATGTTGAGTGTTTTCATGTGTGCCTGATATCAAACGGCACCTAAAGAGTGTCATCTATTGGTTGTGAAAACAATAGTTAGATACCTCATACGTACACCAAACTTTGGCATATGGTATCCCAAGGGGTCTTCTTTTAATCTTGTTGGCTATTCCGGCTCGGACTATGTCGGAGACATGGTTGATAGAAAATCCACCCCGGGTACATGTCAATTTCTTCGAAGATCTCTTGTGTCTTGGTCATCCAAGAAACAAAACTCGTTATCTTTATCTACTGCCGAAGCGGAATACATTGTCGCCGGATCATGTTGTGCGCAATCACTATGCATGACTCAAACTCTTAAGGATTAAGGTATTCATGTGAAACATGTTCCATTGTTGTGTGACAATAAAATTGGTATTAAAATTGCCCATTATCCCATGCAACATTCTTGAACTAAACATATTCAAGTGTGACATCATTTCATTCGTGATCATGTTGGTAAATGAGATATTAATCTCAAGCATGTTCGTACCGACACACAATTGGCTGATATCTTTACCAAGCCACTTGATGAGAAAGTGTTTTGTCATTTGGGGAGTGAGTTGAACACCATTGATGCTTCAAACTTGATCTAGGCACACTCGGATGCATGCAAGGGCATGAGCTACTTGACTATTCCATGATGCTATTTATATGAGACTATCTTATATCTTGGAAAACTATGCTCCCTTGTATTTCATCTAACCTTTTGTAGGTACTTGGAAGAACTACACTCCACAATATTGCCATCAACTCATATCAAAAGCAATCTTGTCATGGCCAAGTATCAACAACCTTTTCTTCGGAGATGAAGGAAGAAGACAACAAAATCATATCCTTGACAACTACTTGTTGGTTGAATTCACTCTTGTCATTTGGATATGTTATGTTATTCCTTGCATGACTAAACAATGCATGTGAAAACTGAACCAAAACGACAAGGATAGATCCAAACTCAAGATGATCTTCATCAACATTGAGCATCCATGACATTAAAATGATTAATCAAAAAATGGCAACTCCATTTTGCGCTTAACAATGAGTATTACCTATGATCAAGCATTCTTGCTTAACTCCTCAAGTCAATATACTCCAATATAGGTGACCTAGTCACCGTGCAACGTCTAGATGAATATTCTCGTATAGTTCATATTTTATTCCATGGTTTCTTAGAACCATTCAATTCTAATCTATTTATATGTATATATTTTAAAAAAACACAAAACAAAACAAAATATATGTCCTTTTTCAAAACATTTGGATATTTCCTTTTTTGAAACTTTTGGATATTTCCTTCTTAAAAGCTTTTGGATATTTTCTACCTATTTACATTGAGCACTTGATATTTCATTGCAACTCATTCTCTCTGATCTAGGCAAATCGGTCCTACATATTTCTCCCACAGGCTAAAATTTCATTCTCGGTTCTACCGAACCATATTGCCTCGGAGACTCCGAATTTTATTACTGCCTATGATCTTTGGAATTATGTTAGTATTTCTAGATTAAAGCCAAAGGGGGACATATTCTTATGTCCTGCAATTATAAAGGGGGAGAAAAATTTAGTGATCCCACAAAATAAGGGGGATAAACATGTAGGAACCCTACTAAAAGGGGGAGAAAAATTCAAGGAACCCTTATAAAAGAAAGAAGAAACCAGGATCCCTTACTCTCAATAACCCTTACCCTGTGACCTTTTTGGAAATTAATGCCAAAGGGGGAGATATATGAAAGCTTCTAGATGCTTATACCTAAGGGGAGGTCAACCAAAGGGGAGGTCTGCCATAAGGGGGCAATATATTAAACCCTGCACCTTTAGAGGGAGAGATACCATTAAGGGGGGAGATATAGAAACTTCCATTGCCTACTTCGATTTGAACTTTTGTCACACTACGTACTCCCAATATCTACATGCTATGATTCACGGGGAGAGGAAATCCTACATATTCACATTCAGGGGAGAAAGTTCTAAATATTCTTGGAGACATATGTCTTCCATATCTTGGTACTTTTGAAGATCTTTGCATATTGAAAATAGAATAATCTTGTGTTATCTAACTTTTGTTTTCCCAAGTGTCGGCTATGCTAGGTCGACACCTATGGGGATCAACGTGATACCCTTGTGATTGTAGGGCAGGGAAAGACAGCGTCAAGAGTGGATCTAACGATCAACAAACCCTTTTCACCCAGGTTCGGGAAGCTTACGCGTAAAACCCTACGTCTTGCTCGTCTGATCGTGTTAAGCGTTCTTTGTTGTTCGTTATAGTGATAATAACAGTCTTCTTGGCCAATCTGCAAAAAATCTAACCCCCTGTGAATGAGATAAGGGCCTCCTTTTATAGGCAAAGGGGTCACCTACAGTGCTCGATGGTAGGTTCACGAGATGTTACAGTGAACCTAGAGCGTCGCTTATCCATCTACCGCTGTCAAGTGCATTTAATGCACATCTTGTCCTTGTCAGCTAAGTGCTGGTGGAGACATGTGTCCAGGATTTTCGACACCTGGACGCCCCGCTAGCGCATGCGGAATGCGCTGGAACTCAGGGGGCGGTGGCACTGTGGCAAGGGCGGTCGCCCTCTAGTGCTTTGCCACGTCATCCCGGCAAGGGTGCTTGCCGGGGCCTTGGGTCTTCGTGCTGGCAAGGAAGCTTGCCTGGGGCTTCGGCTGTCTTCTTAGCGAGGGAAGCTTGCCAGGGTCTTGTTCCTAGTGCGTTCATCACGTCCATTAAACGGACGTGGGCTCGGATGTCTTCCCGGCAAGGCAGGCTTGCTGGGGCCTTGGATATCTTGGGGGAGCATCATGTCTGGACTCTGCCATGCCCTGCCGTCAGGGGCTCTTCATGCCCGTGCACAAGTCTGGGGCACTACAGACCCCAGTCTTTAGTGCATCGACAGGAGCCCCCGGGCCTTGTCCACATACGCGCGTGGGGCGTTGTTGGGCCAGGCCCAGAGAGGTGCACCGGCCTTCATGGATGGATTATGCTCGCGGTTGCCTTTCCCCACGCCACGCATCTGATGCGTGAAGTGGGAGATCATGTGCCGAGTGGCCTCTCCGTCTCCTGAAACACCTCTGCCATGCACGTGGCATGCGCAGTCATGGATGGACATGTGGAAGACAATTCCTTGAACGGTGCAGTAGTGGCTGGGTCCGCCCCTGCATGCATTGGCGCATCAGGGCGGTTCTCAGTTCACCCTTGAGCTCGATCGATTGGTCGTAGAGGGTGGTGGCTTCTGGAGTAAGGGAGGCTAGCCCCTCATGCCCCGTCCTATAAATTGGGAGGGTTTGTGAGGGGTTTTGCTCACTCAACTCCTCCTGGATCCACCAACTTCTCAACCTTGGTCCTAGGAATCTTCTTCTGCCAGGTGGTGACACTTGCCCCTAACTATGGTTAGGGGACGGGGTCGGCCACTGTCGGCCGTGAGGGCGGCGAGGGGATCTCGTTTGGATCATGCCATAGCTTCTGAGGGTGCCACGGCGGAAGGCGGCCTGAACGATCATGTGGAGGAAGGGCGAGGGGCCGAGGTTGCCACGGAGGTCGAGGCCGAGGGAGGCGGAGCGCTACTCCAACGCCTCCGCCTTCCCCGGGGGTTGCTCCTGTGGCAGCCCATGTTAGAAGGAACCTGACGGAGTTTCTTGTCCAACTGCGAGGGCCCATCTGGTCCCGCCTCCGACTCCCTGGTGTCTTTGCCGAGGCAATGGAAGGAGAGGGGGGACGACCCTGTGGCTCCGCATACACAGCCGCGGCAATGGTGCTGTGCTGGTGGTTGCGGAGCGCACTCGGCCTCGGACCCTGTTCCTCGGCCGCGGCTAGAAAAGCTTCACCCGCGCCCATAGCCTTTGGGATAGACATGTTCTCCGCTTCAAGAAGATGGCCGAGAACACGCTCTCCATCAAGCTATATGGGAGCTCGGGTGCGCGTCTCGGGTGCTGCGAAGAGAGCTCGAGCGGGACTGAAAGCCTTTCATCGCATGAGAGTAGTGAGGAAAGGACTTACGATGACGACAGCGGAAACGGGTCAGGCCCCTCGTAGTCAATATCTGCATGAGGAGGCCTGGCCTCGAGCCTACAGCCAGCCGTACCATCACCGTCAGTCTGCCGCTCGCTCCCCTCCGTGCCGGACCGACCGCAGCTGCCTCATCTTCCCATCGGCGCCTAGGCTTCTGCTCCTCCATCTCTTCGGCTTCGTTCTCCTCCGCGCAATTCTGGTCCCAGAGGAACCAGCCCCCATCGTGCGGAGGGTCCCTTCATGTTTTCCTGAGCTCTAGTCCGGCGAGCGTAGTTCCTCGACAAGGACAAAAGTTCTAGGTTAGAGTAGATTATATCATCCATGTGACATGTTTGAGAAGTTCCCCAAACAGATGAATGAAAAGAATGTTTTTCCCTTTTTTGATCCCGCTCTTTGTATGATTTGTTTTTGCATAATCTGGGAGCTTGCCGGCGACTACCGGCAAGCCTCCTTGCCGCGTTCGGTGCAACCATGGAAATCGACAAGCGCGTCTTGAGACAAAATCGGGTGCTATGTAGCCGCTTGCTCTGTTGATCAGGTTCGCAGCTCTTTCAAGGCGCTATGTGGCCATTCAGGTCGTTTGAACGAGTTCAAAACAAAGACAAGGTGCACCGAACTTTGGGAAGGTCACAGTACGCGCAACTTCCTCACACAAAGATCGGAAATTTTCAAAGGGAAAAGCAAAAGATCTATCTACTTAAAATCTGAACCTCAAACTTAAAAACTTATGTGTCCATGCCGTGGTCGCGAGGTGCTTGAATCTTTTGCCCGGGCGTCGGAGCCCTTGGCAAGGAGGAAATCACCGCTCCTGGCGGTCTCTTCTCCAGCAAGGATTTCTTGCCGACGGTCCGTGACCATCGCTTGAAGGAAGAGCCAACTAGGGTGTAGCCCCTTTTGCTTTTCTCTTGCTAGGCTGTGCTCGCAGAGCCCCCGAGTGTGTCTTTGGGCGATGATAAGACGCTCTGGGGCACGACACTCGCGCTGGAGTGCGCGCCGGGGCTTCGGGACGATGTGGCGCATCCTCAACGACTATGCATCGCTCCGCGGAGGTGCGTCCATCGGAGTATGTGTCGGGGCCTCTCTGAAGTGCCCAGGCACGCCCTCGACAGCTGCGCGTCGGGCCCCGAGCGACGCATCGGCCTGGCGACGCTGCTCTTGGAGCCTCCGCCTCCCTGCCCCGCGTGCGCGTGTAGCAACACGCCCACGCAAGCCTTGGGAAGCCGTAGTAGAACAGGGCGCCCACGGCGGTACCCCGTTTCCGGCGGAACGCGGCATAGCACCCAAACTTTGATGGAGCCGATGTTGAGATTGCTCTGATCCAAGTGTCGCTCCCCTCCACATACCTGGCATGCCAAAGATGTCGGCGATGCTAGGTAGACACCTATGGGTATCAACGTGATACCCTTGTGATCGTAGGGCGGGGAAAGACAGCGTCAAGAGCATATCTAACGATTAACAAACCCTTTTTACCCAGGTTCGGGCCGCTTACGAGTAAAACCCTACGTCCTGCTCGTCTGATCGTCTTAAGCATTCTTTGTTGTTTGTTACAGTGATAATAACCGTCTTCTTGGTAAATCTCCAAAAAGTCTAACCCCTTGTGACTGAGCTAAGGGCCTCCTTTTATAGGCAAAGGGGCCAACTTCAGTGCTCGATGGTAGGTTCACGAGATGTTACAGTGAACCTAGAGCGGCGCTTATCCATCTACCGCTCTCAGGTGCATTAAACGCACGTCTTGTCCTTGTCAGCTAAGTGCTGGTGGAGACATGTCTCCAGGTGTTTCGACACTTGGATGCCCCGTTGGCGCATGCAGAATGCGCTCGAACTCGGGGGGGGGGGCGTTGGCATGGTGGCAAGGGTGGTCGCCCTAAAGTGCTTTGCCACGTCATCCCGGCAAGGGTGCTTGCCAGGGCCTTGGGTCTTCGTCCCGGCAAGGAAGCTTGCCGGCGCCTTCGACTGTCTTCCCGGCGAGGGAAGCTCGCTAGGGTCTTGTTCTTGGTGCGTTCATCTCCATTAAACGGACGTGTGATCGGATATCTTCCCGGCAAGGCAGGCTTGTCGGGGCCTTGGATATCTTGGGGGAGCATCTTGTCTGGACTCTACCACGCCCTGCCATCACGGGCTCTTCGAGCCCATGCACAAGTCTGGGGCACTAGTGACCCCAGTCTTTAGTGCACCGACACCAAGTGTAATCCTACTGCTAAGATGCTAAAGAACCTCAAGGTAAGTATATGCATTATATCCTTGTTCAGGATGATCTCTTGTCTCTTGCACATATTGTTTGCACTAGTGAGTCTTGAACATGGAAACCCTTCACTATCATATGTTTGATGCATATAGCCAAGATTCACATGACTTGTCTTGTCCTTTCTACTATGTGTGTGCTCATGTAGTCGAAACCAAACATCTCTTAGAAGGGATTGCACACATTTAAGGGGAGCTTGTATTAGTCATGTATATAATAGAGCTATCATATTCTACTTCTTATCTTTGTTTTAAGCTTTGATTGTATGTTGTCATCAATTATCAGAATGGGGGAGATTGAAAGTACATATGCTCCCTTGGTGGTTTTGATAATTCATTGTCTCTTGGTTTTGACAACATCCATTGTCTCTTGGACTAACACTTTTACCTACTATATTTCAGGTATAGTCCACACAAAGCATTGGCTAAGGATTTCCCCAAGGAAGGAAATGAATAGGTTTGGCCAAGCTTCAAGCTACACGACTCTACATTTTATATTATTGAGAAATCACACTTGAGTCCATAGAAAATCCAAAACTACTAAAAGGGGAGGAGGTATCTATGACGAATTCATTACTCAAGTGCTAAGACATAGCCACCAAAAATACTCAGCCATTCTCCCACAAAATTCTATGTCAAAATCCTAAACATCAAAATTGGTGCCGCCAATAATTTCCACTCAGGCCTATCAATTTTTCCACACAGAGAACCTATGTCAAACCCCTATAATGTCGGTACCACCAACTTCCACTTTGGTGCCACCAAAAATCAGTGACGAACTTTCTGGTTTGTCGATTTCAAGAATCGGAATTTCCTAGTTTTGAAATCGGTATCACCGAGGTTTTGGAAATTTCCCTAGGTCACCATATCGGTACCATCGAGATTCCTGTATCGGTCTCACCGAGAATTTGGAAGTTGCCACATTTAGTGCAACTCGGCGCCACCGATATTCATTTCGGTTTCACCGAGTTGGGCAATAATGTTGTAACGGTTGGATTTTTGGAGATTCCTATATATACCATCCACCACCTCTCACTCGCAAAGGTAGCACTCGGAACAAACACACTCTTGCCATATCCATTTTTCAAGAGAGAGCCTCCTACACATGTGTTGAGATCAAGATATTCCAATCCATCCATTAGAAACTCGATGTCTAGCCTCCCCAAGTTGTTTTCCACCAAATCAATCTCTTCCACCCATGCCAAATCTGTGAGAGAGTGATTGAGTGTTGATGAGACTATCTTTTGAAGCACAAGAGCAAGCAGTTCATCGTTCTATCGCATCTATTACCTTTTGGAGGGTGGTGCCCCCTAGATTGTTAGGTGTCACTTGGGATCCTCCTACTTCGTGTTTTGGATTTTAACTAAGAAGTTTGTACGTGAAAGGAGATTGGCTACTTCATGAAGATGTATGTCAAGTGAGGCTAGTCCTTCGTGGACGTTAGCCATGGTGGAATAGACATGGCCGCTTCTTCATGGAGACATTGTGGGTGGTGTCCTTTATGGACTCCCGCAGATGTTATCCTCCGGGGGTTGAAGTCTCCACTAATGTGGACGTGCGATAGAACCACCTAGCGGAACAACATCAAAAATCACCATGTCCATCTTTGCATTTGATATTCCTAAAATCTACTCCTTACTTACATGTGCAAATTATTAACTTTCTGTTGCCATATATGTTGAATAGCATGTGTAGGGTGCACTAGACTTGTTAGAATTGCTAAAATCTGCCAACAATTAAAATTGGGAAAATGCTAGGTTGTAATTTATGCAAGTAGTCTATTCACACCCCCTCTAGACATCCCTTCTAGTGATCCCACACCTTGTGGCCCTCTTGATGATGTGTGAGTAGTTCACCACAGACCTACGGGACCGTAGTTAGTATCTAGATGGCTATCTCTATCTCTCTCTTGATCTTGAATACAATGATCATCACATCTTTGCTTTGATCTATCCAATGTAATTCTTTTGTATGGTGTGTTTGTTGGAATTTGATGAATTGCGGGTTTATGTTCATATTATTCATGAAAATTATTTGAATCTTCTATGAAATTATTATGATTCTTATTTGCATGATCATCATAGCTTCATAATTCTTTTTGTTCTATTGAATTGCTTTGGCCAAGTAGTTTAGTATTTCTTTAGTGAGAGGTGTGCATTCTAGTGGGTTCAACCTGGCGAGTTTCTATATCCCAGTGACAGAAGGGGATAATTTGCATCTTTGTGTTGCTTCCACTAAGGATAATACAATCGTGTTTGTTCATATTGGTTGAGTTTACTTTATCTACATGATGTCATCGTTCTCCAAGCATTTCTCTGTTTTACTTAATACTCTAGATGCATGCTGGATAGCGGTAGATGGTTGGAGTAATAGTAGTAGGTGCTGGCAGGAGTCGGCCTATTTGCTTATGGACCTGATGCCTATATAATAATCATTGCCGTGAAAATCACGTAACTATCCGTTGTTCTATAAATTGCCCAACATAATTTGTTTACCCACCATATGTTGCTTTCATGGGAGATGCCACTAGAGAACACTATGGCCCCGGGGTCTATTCACTTATATTTCTAGAAAAAATATATTTTCCTCGCTATTATTATTTTTATTTTATTTTATTTTGCAAGTTACAACTATCTACAATTATACACACACCTCATTCGCTAGAAAATAACGAGATCAAGGGTGACAACCCTCTTGCCTGCATTGGCTGCAAGTTCTTTGCTCTTTTGTGTGCAGCCACTAAAGACGGTTGATGATTGATATTCCTAGTGGTTCGATAAACCTTGGTTTCTTAATCGGTGGAAATACTTACCCGCATTGTGCTACGATTACCCATTTCTCTTCACGTAAAATCCAACGCACCGGTTGGACCCCTCCCCCTCTTGCCAGGGTGCTGCCTCCTCCCTCCCCTCCTCGCCACCACTAGTCGCCCCATGTCCAGCATAGCTCCCTCCGACGGTCGGGCAGGGAAATTAGGCTGGGGTAATCCGTGGACGCGTTGGAGCCACCAGAAGAAGAAGTGCAAAGTACACGGTCGGGTTGCCGGCGTTCTACCCCCGCCTGCTGCCCCGTCTCGTGAGTCCGCCCTTGATGAAGTGTAATCCTTCAATTGTGTCATCTTAGGTCACACTTAGATCTCCTGCACCAACCCACCATGCTACTACATCTGCAAGGACCCCAGCCACCCTCCTGTGTTGTGCCTGAATTGCTCGGTGACGGACGAGATGATGATGTATGGGAACGACATCGAGGGGATTGGCTTCTTTTACATCAGAGTGTCATATCTCCCCCACCCATGCCATCTCTGCAGGTGATTTGTGACAGTGATTTGTGAAGGTGTTGCCTCCCTAGAGATGATAGAGGCGGAGCTCAACCACCTCTACCACTGTGAGTGGGACTGGCAGGTGAGATCGACGGATGGCAACGAGTTCACCATGATATTTCCCAACGCGGCCAGCCACGGCTACGCTACACAGAGAGCTGACATCACCCTCGCCCTAAACAAGATCGTGGCGGACATTTGATAGAGGCGAGGGTCCCAGTCTTTCGATGAGATGGTGGCTATCGATTTGGTGGATACGACGTTGACGATCCGAATACAAAACGTGCATGATGTTGCACCTTAGCAATCGCTAAACTAACTCCAAGAGGTTATTAACCACGTCGGAGCATGATCAATGTGACCACGAAGGTCTCTTCCTGGCAGTAATCGAAGAACAATCAAGAATATGATAAAAACAATCTGAATACTGTGAATATATATGAAGTATTGATAAGGGTGGGGATCCAAAAGCGGTCTTAGTCTGGTCATTGGACACAAACAAAGTACATGAAGTTGCAATGGCTAACTTTTAAATATAAAATCTTAAGCAAGAAGCTACTAGGTTGATCTACTTATATAGGAGCAAGGGGTAGCGGCCAAGGAGGTCGCAGGACATCCCAAGTCAGCCTAAAACAAACCCTAGGTCGTACAAGGCCTATGGGCCCAAGTGGAGGTGATGCAACACCTTGGGACTTGTAGTTTGAATCGGATTCTCGTGCAGTGTCAGATTGTTTCGTCAATATATCCATGCTCCGGACGAATTTTAAGGTGATTCCAATTGGGTTGGAACATACATAAAATCTACTTTCGAGAAAAAACTGAATCACCCAATTTGGAGTAAGTATGAAAATGTTGTTCTCATTTTGAGACAGGTATGTCTGTGTAGTCTGAATTTGAGTCTAGAACGTGAGATACATGGACTTTATCTTCTCTCGGGCTAAAAGTGACGTGAGATAACTTCTTCAACAACACATAGTCATTTCCTTTGATGTGAGAGGACTTTTGGAAAAACACCTAATAATTTCCTCTTCCTTTATGTTAACACGTGGTTCGTGCAAACGTTCAACAATTCTGCATTTAGGCATGGAGTAAAAATAGGTGAAGTATTTTTGTTCTGGATAATATAAATAAATTATTGCATAATTATTATAAGAAATCACCTCACAAATATGCAAATATGAAATGTTTTTGGTCGTATCCAAGGTAGCCATGTCTTCATCATCCTCCCTTTCTTGCAAACAAAGTGTGGGGACCCCAACTTACGAGTCGAGACCGCTGAATCAACGTGCTTAGTGATCCGAGTGATCAATGCTCACCGAACATACAGATATTGAATATTAAGAGTCTTACATCCAACATATCATTTGATATAACAAATGACCATTATGGTCAAGTCTCACATTTATAGGGCCTATAAGGCCAATCACACCAATACAACTATTAGCGTACTCTTGGGAATAAGCGGGAGCCCATGCCATCAACCTTCACCAACAGGCATTCTGAGTGGAAAGCATCCTAGTTTGCATGTCCGTCTCCGATGACGAATTCTTCTCCAAACTCTGGTTCTTCCACGTCTAGTCAATAACATAACCACTGGCAAGCCTGTGAGTACTTTGAATGTACTCGCAAACAGCCCATGATATGGATAATGCAGTTGGTATGATAATAAGTGATATGCAACATTTGTGGAAAGAAAACTTTGAATGAAAATAAACATGATCATAGACGGGTATGGATATGCATCATAAGCTAGATAGTATTCAGAAGAATAGGTTACAGATATCAACATATCTGTTGTGGGTTGAACACTCCGGGTTCACCCGATATGCCAAGTCACCAAACTTTGTCATATCAACTCTTTTCAGATAACACCTTGAACACACACACACTTGGTTTATGTAGAAACAACTGGACGTAGTTTAAGCAGGATTACCCAACAGTCCTTGACCGTGGACACGGCTATTCGAATAGTTTTACACTCTATAGAGGTTGTACGATGTACCCACGAGATCTGGGAAACTTCCATGTCATCCATAACTTGGGGTATATAACATACCCGAGGTAAGTACCCGATCATTGCCTTTCCCCTGACGATACTAGACAAAGAGTTCTAGTCGATTGTACCCAGCCCACATAATGTACGTCTTACGAGCCCGTATCATCCATGCGGAGACCAACGGTGTGCTCGAAACACGTAAAAACGACATAGTCGACCTACCTGGTACGACCCCGTCACGAGAGGACCACATATCACTCCCGCCACTAGTAATGTGGCTCTTTGCTAGCATCGACCAGACTAATCAACAAATCCCCGTCCCATAAAGGGGTAACGTGGTCGCACATGTAAGGTTGGGACGGTCGACACATCATAAATCTAACCTTGTTTCCAAAACCACTCACAAAAAATATACCCGGTGCACCACTTCTTCATAAGTGGCCACCAACTCAACATCATCACCCTCGGGCATTAGTGGCACCCGACTGGGTTTTCGTAAACCTTTGATATCATCTTTACCATCATCATGCATGTGCTTCTACTATGTGTAGCTCTACTTTCTACTTGTCAACATAATATTAGCGTGACCCTCATAGGTGGTAGGATCATGCTCAAATGCAAGAGCTCCAGAGGATCCATTGGTAACACATATTGATGATTTACCGAATACTCATGATCATATGCAACGGGAATATTACTCTACTTGGCATGGAAATAATATTTTGCTCAAACATGGTCAAAGGGCTGCTTGCCTTGATCAGCTAGGTATCCGGGGTCTTCAGGGTCTTCGAGTCCAACTCCTTCGTCAAACGCGAAATATATCATCGTAATAATAGTAATAAAATAAGTAGCGCACTCAAAAATAGAGCACAAACTCACTTCTAAAATGTTATTCTATTCTGATAAATCTATACTATAGTTTTAAAAGTGTTTGCCTTTGGTTTTGATGAAAAGATTATTTTTTAAATCCAAATAACAGGGGCTAAAGTATTCAAAATAAGCCTTTTAATTATAACTATGCAGAAAAGTTTTCATAAAAAATGTATAACAACTCTATTAAATTCTACACATTTTTAGAAGAACTATGGTGGAAAAATAATTAAATTTGATTAAGTAATAAACTCTGCAAAAACTTTTAAAACAGAATAAAAAGAAAAACAAAAAAAGGGGCTCAACACTTGCCTGGCTCGGCGAGTGGCTCGGCCGTCCCAACTGGCCAACCGGCCAGTTAGCCAGCCAACAGTCCATGCGCGCGCACCAATAGGTTCAAACCTGACGCGCGGGCCCCTGCAATCAGTGGCACAGAGAGGAGAGAGGGGGAGAGACTGGCCACTGACAGGTGGGGCATGCCTGTCGGGGTCGTCTTCCTCCTCTAGACACAGGGGAGGGGAGGCACGCCGACAACGATACCGACACCCTCATGTCCCAACGACGGTAGGAATGGAACCATCACATCGCCGCCTACCTGCTGGTGGTCGAAGGAACAACGGGGAGGCACTGGGTCACCGGTGACGACGAGGCCACGGCGGAGCTGATTCGGGAGGTGGAGGAGAAGGGTGCTACAGACAGGGAATCGCTCGGGGAAGAGGTGGGGAAGCTCCCTGAGCTCACTATGGTCACGGAGGAGGTGAGAGGAGCGCGAAAGCTGGCCTATAGCCCGAGATCGATGGAGCTCCGAAGCGACAGGGCCTCGGTCGATCTCGAGCACCAGAGCTCTCTGTGCTCGAATGAGGTGGCTAGGGGCTTGATTGAGGGCCTGGAGGAGTGGTTTGGGGTGCTGGAGAGAAGGGGGAGGCCTATTTGTAGGCCAGCAATGGTGCACCGAGCGTGCAGCGCTAGTGGTTTCACTCTGGCTTGCAGGAGAGGGAGAGAGGGCTCGGGGTCGATACCACGGTTTCGTGGACGTGATTTAGGACCCGAGTGACTCAACGAGAGAGAGGGAAGGCTCAGTGCACGCGTACTGCGGGGCTGCGCTCTTCTAGCCGAATCTGGCGCGCACGGGCATGCGTCGCCCTTGGCAGCAGAGAGGGGGAGAAGGGGCCCTGAGGTTGCCCTGATTCAGGAGGGTTGTCGGAGACGCAGAGAGACACCGAGGGGAGGTGAGAACCAACCGGGGCTGGCCTCCTATGCCTCGGGTGCGCCTTGTAGCGCACCTAGAGTGCAGTTTTGTCATGCCATGGCATGCTGGCGTGCTCTGTGGTGCTTTGGCTGTGTCTGGCGTGTCTGGGGGTTGGGTGAGATGCTCCTTAGCCGTTTGAGAGCCGAGGGTCTCACTGTTGGTCAAAGGAAGTGATTAAAGAGGAGTTGTCGGCCTTGGATCAGAGACTAAAATGAAGATTTTGGCTTACTTGCTTGGAACCAGAGAGGGGCCACTCGTGTGCAGTTGAGGAGTGATGCCGGCGGGTTGCTCTAAGAGTTTAGTGGAAAGGGGGTGGGTGTGGAGTGAGATAAGTGTTGTTTGACCAAGCTGGCAGAAGGTGTTCGACAGATGTTTAGGTAGTTACCCTTCACCACTTATGATAAAAGTTAACATGATTTGGTTTGGTGCAAAAATAGGATGGTCCACCAAATTTGAGCTCCATTGGACAAGTTTGGCAGTGCAAACTTGAAATCACCCCCAAATGGGCAGTTTTGTCCCTTCAAAAGGGAATGTGGGTAAATTAATCCCCACAAATCCAATTTTTGGCAGGGTCTCCTCATTTGGGGTGTTGAGCACTCCTGCAAAGTTTCAAGACATTTGGACAAACTTGGCTATGTAGAGTTGCCTCAACTTGATTCTGGAGAGAGAGGATTTTAGGATAATTTCGTGAACCAAACCACCTTGGAATGAGGTGAAATTTGGCATGGCCACCAAATATAGCTTGGGAAGCATGCTAGAATTTTCTGGGAATTTATGGGAAATATTTCCTTTGGTCAAAACTGACAGAATAGGTTTTCAAGGATTTGCTCAAATAATTTGAACGTAAATAGGGGTTGGAAATCTTATGTATGGAATATATGTCCCGTGAGTATTTTTAAAATTTTCTCAGATTTTTCTAAGGCAGAAAAATAACTTTCCATTTCAGAAATATCATTTCCGGCCTCAAAAAAGGACATGCAAATAAAATAGAAAAATATTTTATAAAATAATTGTTTTATGATATTGGAGATTTATAATAGTGCTAAAACCATAATACAATCTTTGGGTGAACGCACTCCTTTGAAATTAGGGACTTGTAGTGCAAACCCAAAGCAAGGTTTTGAAATAGTCAAAAATGAGAAAATGATCTTTTTTTTGGAAATATCATGTTATAAAAATGTTGTTTTTGGATCCACTCACTCAAGCATACATTCAAACAATGGCAATCATGGCACTCATAGAACTTGCTTAAAAAGTTTTAACAAACTCAGATTTTTGAAAAGACTACAATTGAAATAAGGTGAAAACAGGGTGTGACACAATGCCGTCCTCGACGTTGCTTAATCTGAAATATGTCCAACAAAAGTGACAAAGCATACATGTTGTATATGTATATGTCATCCATTTTTACTTCCCTTGTTTTTTGCATATATGACACATGTATACATGAGTAACTTTCATATGTTATGAAATATAAAGCCAAAATATTATCACAAGAAGTAGAAGGCATGAAAATATTGCAACTCAGTTTGCACATATGAGTGAACTCCTTATTCATATCAAATGATTGACAATGTTCATCATTAAACCAACCTAACATTGGCGAATACTCGTTCATTGTTTCAAATTTACATGCTACTACATTCTTAAATAAACAAACAAGCACCAAGTCATTAGACATAGAATCATCACCAACATTAGAGGTCATATCAAAATGATTAAAAATTGGCACAATTATTTAAAAAAAATATTTGATGCAAATTTGATTTATTCTCTAATTCACATGGCTCTTTCTCATCAATAGTTAATTCAATGGGTTCAGTCAACATTGTTGATATTGTAGTTATTTGATCACATGGCAAAGTCAAATCATGAATATAGTCCTCTAAAATAGGTTGTGTGACCGAAGTAACGAGTACCTCATCACAGGGTACATTGCAATTGACAAGGCATTAATCATACTCATGTAGAGGTGGAAGATAAGTACCTCTGTCATTACCTCTTGATCAACTCATATGATGTAGGCACTCTCGATGGTAATGTGTCACATGGTGAAGGTGATGTAGCTCTCATAACAATTGATGTGGTTGTCATCGTACCGCCAGTAGTTGAAGGAACAACCATATCAACTCTTGGAATATGCACCTTTTGCTCGTTCTCCTTGTGGGAAACATGTCGTTTTATTTCCTGTTCAGCTTTGCAAGAAAGACGAAACAAATGATCCATAGAATAACACTTTTCATGAATTAGTATCTCCTGAATATCATGGTTTAATCCTCTTCACTTTTTTATCCAAGGTTGTTTGTAAATCATTATAACATTTTTGTTACGGTGTCACTAGCTTGTTTTAAATGTTTTAATTTTGTAATCATGTCACGACTATAATAAGTAGGAATGAATGTGTGTGCCATGGCAAGTTTCAAATCATCCCAAGTTGTAGGTATATAATCAAAGTATAACCGACAATATCCACTCCACCAAACTGAAGCATAACCAGTGAAAGAACCAATTGCGACCTTAACTTTCTTATGTTCAGCTAAATTATGGGAAGTAAATATATAATTTATTTCAAATTCCCATTCAATATATAAAGCATGTCTAAACGACCATTAAATGGTGGTATAGAAACATTAACCTGATCATGCGCATTTGGATCTCTATGCACCTCTTGTAACGGTTGTTTTGGTGGCATGTCTCCCACGATCGAAGAAGCCCATGAATTAACAAGTCTGGATCATGTCATGACTAGTAGGAAAAAAATTCATGAATATTGTTCCTATGAACTACTTGGATGTGGTGGTAAAACGCTCACAGTAAAGAAAATGTCAATGTCTTCAAAATTCGTACCATGGAGCAGGTGGTGATCGGCAACCGATGGTTTCAATACCTTCGAAGGTTGAGTAAAGTGATTACCAGGTGAATGTATGTATACACGGTGTAGAAATATGTGGAGCTAGGAAGGCTTAATATATGGTACCAAAAGATTAGCAATAATCAATATAGAGATGCAATGTTGAATAAACGATCAACGACGGTACTGTGTTGGTCCTATGCTAGACCGTACTAGAGACACGAGCCTAGAACACTAACGGAATCATGGTATACCACAAGTATCGGCAACACATGATATGAAGTGGCTCTAAATAGAAATATGTAAGTGAAGATCACAATGGCACTAAAGATAATGATGGTAAATGACCGCTACGCATGATATACCTAAACTCTCTCTGCAACTTTCCTCCAGAAAATATTATGTAAAATTTCTGATATTCTTTCTCAAGATTGCGACTGACCCAAGCTTGCCAATGGAAAAATAATCACTCAATTCCGATTTCGTATAAGGAGTCAAAAATTCAGAAACGGACCCAAAAAACATTGACAAATTGTGTTCGCGACCTTTGGAGGGCAAAAAGTCCTATTTATAAGATGATTTGGAGGTCACAATAACAAACTTACTTGATGAATATTCATATTTGGCTCGTCAATAGCTCAAATTTGAGTACTCGTGGAGCCAAAACAGACTTCGTATGAGGAAGATACACGTGTTTTACTCAACACCTCACAAACGAGTTTCCAATCCGAATTCAGGTACGAGATTGAGTCTAGATATATCTGGAATTTGTTTTTTTCTCTTCTCTCTTTTTTCTCACTTTTTTCTTACTTTATTCTCTTTTTTTCTTACTTTTTATTCCTTTTTCTGTTTTTTCTCACTTTTTTCTCTTCTATCCAACAACCAGATAAGATGTAGATTGGATCAAGCATAGATGTGAACGACCTCAAGTATGATAATGACAATGACCAATTGGAGCTCGTGGTGAATATTGATGGATGTGTTGAAAATATACCCTAAAGGCAATAATAAAGTGGTTATTATTATATTTCCTTGAGGATGATAATCGTTTATTATCCTTGCGAGAATTGTATTGATTGAAAACTCACTTACATGTGTGGGTACATAGACAACACAGTGTCCCTAGTGAGCCTTTAATGGACTAGCTCGTTGATAAAAGATGGTCAAAATTTCCTGGCCATAGACATGAGTTATAATTTGATAACAGGTTCACATTATTAGGGGAATGATGTGATGGACTAGACCCAACCTATGAACGTAGCATATGATCGTGTTAGTTTATTGCTATTCTTTTCTCCATGTCAATTATCTATTCCTATGACCATGAGATCGTGCAACTCACTGACACTAGAGGAGTACCTTGTGTGTATCAAACATTGCAACCTAACTGGATGACTATAAAGGTTCTCTACAAGTATCTCCGAGGGTGTCTGTTGAGTTGGCATGGATCAAGACTCGAATTTGTCACTCCGTGTGACGGAGAGGTATCTTAGGGCCCACTCGGAATACAACATCACCACAATCTTGCAAGCAATGTGACTAAAGAGTTATCCACGGGATCTAGTATTACGAAATGAGTAAAGAGACTTGCTGATAACGAGATTTAACAAGGTATGGAGATACCGACGATCGAATCTCGGGCAAGTAACATACCGATAGACAAAGGGAATTGTATATGGGACTGATTGAATCCTTGACATCTTTGTTCGATTGATAATATCTTCCTAGAATATGTAGGAGCCAATATGGACATCCAGGTTCTCCTATTGGTTATTGGTCGGAGTGTGTCTCGGTCATGTCTGCATAGTTCTCGAACCCACAGGGTCTACACACTTAAGGTTCGATAATGATTTGGTATTAGTGAGTTATGTGTGATGGTAATCACATGTTGTTTGGAGTCCCATATGATATCCCAAATGTCATGAGGAGCTCTGGAATGGTTCGGAGGTAAAGATTTATATATGGGAAGTCATATTTTGGCTACGGGAAAAGCTTCGGGTTTTCCGGTATTGTACCGGGAAGCTTCTAGAAGGTTACAGAAAATTACGGAGGAGTCCGTAAGTCCACCAAGGGTTCTACCATGTCCCAAGGGTTTGCATGGGCTGAGGGGAGATATTGTGGCCTTATTGGGACAAGCGCACAAGTCCCTCAAGGCCCATGAAGTTGGACAAGGTGGAAAGTCCACCTTTGTATGGAAGGGAAGGAGGGGGACTAGGATTCTACCTCCTCCCCCCTTGGCTACGCCCTAGGGCTTGGAGGGGCTGTTCCCCATGCCCCTCCACCTATATATAGAGGGGAGGGGCGCCCTAAGAGGACCCACGAAGCCCTTGGCGCCCCTCTCTCTTCCTAGATAATTTTCTCCTCCTTTCGAAGTTTCGGTAGCGCTAGGCGTAGCCTTGCCGGGATAGCACGACCACCACCGCCACCACACCATCGTGTTCCCGGAGAACTCATCTACTAATTTTCCCTCGTGCGCTAGATCGAGGAGGAGGAGACCTCATTGAGCTGTAAATGTGCTGAACGCGGAGGTGCCGTCCGTTCGGCGCATGATCGGGAGTTCCTGGGACGGATTGTGATTGGACCGCGAAGTCGTACCACTACATCAATCGCGTTCTTTAATGCTTCCTCTTAGCGATCTACAAGGGCATGTAGATACAATCTCTCCTCTCATAGATGTGCATCTCCTAGATTGATTTGGTGAGTGTAGGAAATTTTTTGTTTCCCATGCAACATTCCCCAACACTGGCATCATGAGCTAGGTCTATGCGATGGCATCATGACTAGAACACAAAAAAGTATGTGATGGTTGATGTTCAGATTTCTTACCTCATTAGCATTATTTTTATTCGGCGGTATTGTGGGATGAAGCGGCCCGGACCAACCTTACTCGTCAACGTACGAGAGACCGGTTCCATCCAGTGAGATGCAGCTTTTTGCATAAAGATGGCTGGCGGGCGTTTGTCTCTCCCAGTTTAGTTGAATCAAATTCAACACAAGCGGTCCTAGTAGAAGGTTAAATAGCAACTTGAATATCACCGTTGTGGCTTTGCATAGGTAAGAAGTGTTCTTGCTAGGTACACATAGCAGCCACGTAAAACATGCAACAACAAATTAGAGGACGTCTAACTTGTTTTTGCAGGGTATGATGTGATATGATATGGCCAAAGACTTGATGAGATATGTTTGATGTATGAGATGATCATGTTGTAATAGTTAATATCGACATGCATGTCGATGCTACGATAACCAACATGAGACATAGGGCTGTATTTAATTATTTTATTACTTGTGTATCAATCATTAAGCGCTTTGTAATGCTTTACTTTATCGCTAAACAGTAGTAATAGTAGTACTATCATGGTTGGCGCGACAACCTTGATGGAAACACGATGATGGATATCATGGTGTTGTGCCGGTGGCTATGGAGATCATGTCGGTGCTTTGGAGATGGAGATCAAAAGCACAAGATCGTGGCCATATCATGTCACTTATGATTTGCATGTGATGTTAATCCTTTTATGCACCTTGTTTTGCTTAGGACGACGGTAGCATTATAAGGTGATCCCTCACTAAAATTTCAAGATAAAATTGTGTTCTCCACGAGTGTGCACCGTTGCGAAAGTTCGTCGTTTCGAAGCACCACGTGATGATCGGGTGTGATAGACTTTACGTTTGCATACAACGGGTGCAAGACAATTTTGCACATGCGGAACACTTGGGTTAAACTTGACGAGCCTAGCATGTACATGTGTGGCCTCGAAACACAAGACACCGAAAGGTCGAACATGAGTCATATAGTAGATATGATCAACATGAAGATGTTGACCATTGAAACCAACTCATCTCACATGATCATCAGACTTGGGTTGGTGAATTTGGATCATGTACCACTCGGATGACTAGAGGGATGTTAATCTGAGTGGGAGTTTTTTAGTAATATGATTAAATAAACTCATTATCTTGAACAATAGTCTAAGTAATCTTTGCAAATTTATGTTGTCGATCAATGGCTCGCGTAGTAGCACCCCTGAATTTTAATGCGTTCCTTGAGAAAGCCAAGTTGAAAGATGATGGAAGTAACTTTGTAGACTCGGCCTGTAATCTGAGGATTGTCCCAACGGTTTCTCAAAAGTCTTATGTCCTTGATGCACCGCTTGGTAATGCACCTATCCTCCCGACGACTGAAGACATTATGAACGTCTGGCAAACACGTTCTGATGACTACTCAATAGTTCAGTGTGCAATCTTCTATGGCTTAGAACCAGGACTTCAAAGACGTACTAAATGCCATGGAGCATATGAGATGTTCCAGGAGTTGAAGTTTATCTTTGAAAAGAATGTCTGGATTGAGAGGTATGAAACCTCCGGTAAGTTCTATGCTTGCAAGATGGAGGAGAACGGGTTTGTCAGTGAACACATACTCAGAATGTCTAGGTATTCCAACCGTCTGGCTGAGTTGGGAATTGTTTTCCCGCCAAAGGCAATCACTAATAGAGTTCTCCAATCACTGCCACCTAGTTACGAAGGCTTTGTGCTGAACCATAACATGCAAGGGATGGAAAAATCAGTTGTTGAGCTGCTTGCGATGCTGAAACTCGCTGAGTGAGAAATTCAGAAGAAACATCAAGTGTTGATGCTCAATAAAACCACTAGTTTCAAGAAAAATGGAAAGGGCAAGAAGGGTAACTCCAAGGAGAGTGGCAAAGCACATGTTCTTCCCATGAAGAAACACAAGACTGGACCCAAGCCAGAAACTGAGTGCTTTCATTGCAAGGGGACTTGCCAGTGGAAGCGAAACTGCCCCAAGTATCTGGCCGATGAGAAGGCGTCCAACACCAAACATGGTATATATATGATATACATGTTATTGATGTGTACCTTACCAACAACCGTTGTATTGCCTGGGTATTTGATACCGGTTCAGTTGCTCACATTTGCAACTCAAAGCAGGAACTACGAAATAGACAAAGGTTGGCAAAGGACGAAGTGACGATGCGCGTGGGAAATGGTTCCAAGGTTGATGCGATCGCCATCGGCATGCTCGCTCTTCGATTACCATCGGGATTAGTGATGAACATGAACAATTGTTATTTAGTACCTATGTTAAGAATGAACGTTATATCTGGATCTTGTTTATTCTGAGACGGTTACTCATTTAAATCATAAAATAATGGTTGTTCTATTTGTATGAGTAATATGTTTTATGGTCATGCACCCAATGTGAGCGGTTTATTCTTATTGAATCTCAATACTGATATCGCACATGTTCATAACATTGATGCCAAAAGATGTAAAGTTAATAATAATAGTACCACATTCTTGTGGCATTGTCTCTTAGGTCATATTGGTGTAAAACCATGCTTATGGACTTTCGAGTCACTTGATTTTGAATCACTTGACACATGTGAACCATGCCTCATGGGCAAGATGACTAAAACCCCATTTTCCAGTATAATGGAGCGGGCAAGTGACCTATTGGAAATCATACATATTGATGAGTGCGGTCCGATGAGCATTGATGCGCGCGATGGATATCTTTATTTTATCACCTTCACTGATGACATAAGTAGATATGGGTATATTTACTTAATGAAACATAAGTTTGATACATTTGAAAAGTTCAAGCAATTTCAGAGTGAAATTGAGAATCTTCGTAACAAGAAGATTATATTCCTACAATCAGGTCGAGGAGGAGAATATCTCAGTTGTGAGTTTGGCACTCACCTAAGACAATGTGGAATTGTTTCATAGTTGACACCGCCTAGAACACCACAGCGTAATAGTGTGTTCGAACGTCGGAATTGTACTTTATTAGATATGGTGCATTCTATGATGTCTCTTGCCGATTTTCTGATATCATTTTTGGGTTATGCATTAGAGACAGCTACATACACTTTAAATAGGGCACCATCTAAATCCGTTAAGATGACGTTGTATGAACTGTGGTTTGGAAAGAAACCAAATTTATCATTTCTTAAAGTGTGGGGATGCTATGCTTATGTCAAAAAGCTTCGGGCTCAAAAGCTGAAACCCAAAGTGGAGAAATGTGTGTTCATAGGATACCAAAAAGAGATATTTGGGTATACCTTCTACCTCAGATCCGAAGGCAAAATGTTTGCGGCTAAGAACATAACATTTCTTCAGAAAGAGTTTCTCTCAAAAAAATTGAGTGGGAGGAAGATATAACTTGATGAGGTTGTTGAACCTTTACTTCAATCAGAGAGTAGCGTAGCGCAGAAATAAGTTTCTATGGATCCTACATCAATTGAAGAGGAAGCTAATGATGATTATCATGGAGCTTCAGATCAAGTTGCTATTAAACCTCGTAGGTCGACAAGGGCACGTACTGCTCGTGAGTGGTATGGTAACCCTATCTTAATAGTCATGTTGTTGGACAAGATGAACCTACGAGCTATGGAGAAGCAATGGTGTGCACGGATTTGAACAAATGGTTAGAGGCCATGAAATCCGAGATAGTATCCACGTACGAAAACAAAGTGTGGACTTTGGAAGTATTACCTGAAGGGCGAAAGGCCATTCAGAATAAATGGATCTTTAAGAAGAAGACGAAAGTTGACGGTAATGTCACCATCCATAAAGCTTGACTTGCGGCAAAGGGTTTTTCACAAGTTCAAGTAGTTTACTACGATGAGAATTTCTCACTCGTAGCGATGCTTAAATTCATCAGAATCATGTTAGCAATAGCTACATTTTTCGATTATGAAATTTGGTAGATGGATGTCAAAACAGCGTTCCTTAACGGTTTCCTTAAGGAAGATTTCTATATGTTGCAACCTAGAGGTTTTGTAGATCCAGAGAATGCTGACAAAGTGTGCAAGCTCCAGCGATCCATTTATGGACTCGCCCAAGCATATCGGAGTTGGAATCAGTGCTTTTATGAGGTGATCAAGGAGTTTGGGTTTATACAAGTTTATGGAGAAGCTTGTATTTACAAGAAAGTGACTCGGAACTCTATAGTGTTTCTAATATTATATGTGGATGACATATTTCTGATTGGAAACGATATAGAATTTTTGGGAAGCGTAAAATAATATTTGAATAAGATTTTTTCAATGAAGGACCTAGGAGAATCTACTTTCATCTTAGGCATCAAGATCTATAGAGATAGATCGAGACGCTTAATCGGACTTTCACAGAGCACGTACCTTGAGAAATTTTGAAGAAGTTTAAAATGGAACAATCCAAGAAAGGGTTCTTGTGTGTATTACAAGGTGTGAAGTTGAGTAAGACTCAATGCCCAGTGACTACAAACAATAGAGAAAAGATGAGTGTCGTCCCCTATGCTTCAGCCATAGGCTCTATCATGTATGCAATGTTGTGCACAAGACCTGATGTCAGCCTTGCATAAGTATGGCGGGAAGGTTTCAAAGTGATCCAGGAATGAATCACTGGATAGCGGTCAAGAATATTCAGAAGTACCTGAAAATGACTCAGGAAATGTTTCTCGTATATGGAGGTGATCAAGAGCTCGTCGTAAAGGGTTACGTCAATGCAAGCTTTGACACTAATCCGGATGATTATGAGTCTCAAATCGGATACGTATTTATTCTCAATGGGGGAGCGTTAAGCTGGTGAAGTTCCAAGCAAAGAGTGGTAGCTAATTCTACATGCGAAGCGCAGTACATAGATGCCTTGAAAGCGGCTAAAGAAGGTGTCTGCATGAAGGAGTTCATGACAGATCTTGTTGTTGTGCCCAGTGCACTGGATCCAATGGCTCTGCTCTATGACAACACTAGTTCCATTGCTCTAGCCAAGGAACCAAGGTTTCACAAGAGGACCAGACACATAAAATGACGCTTCAATTCCATTCGCAATTACATCAAGGAGGAGGACATAAGTATTTGCAAAGTGCACACCAATCTGAATGTTGCAGACCTATTGACTAAGCCTCTTCCACGAGCGAAACATGATCAACACTAGAACTGTATGGGTGTTAGATTCATTACAATGTAAAGCACATAGTGATGTTAGATAGATTATTGACTCTAGTGCAAGTGGGAGACTGTTGTAAATATGCCCTAGAGGCAATAATAAAGTGGTTATTATAATATTTCCTTGTTCATGATAATCGTTTATTATCCATGCTGGAATTGTATTGATTGGATACTCAAATACATGTGTGGGTACATAGACAACACACTGTCCCTAGTGAGCCTTTAATGAACTAGCTCGTTGATCGAAGATGGTTAAGGTTTCCTGGCCATAAACATGAGTTGTCATTTGATAACGGGATCACATCATTAGGAGAATGATGTGATGGACAAGACCCAACCTATGAATGTAGCATATGATCGTGTCAGTTTATTGCTACTTCTTTCTACATGTCAAGTAACTATTCCTATGACCATGTGATCGTGCAACTCCGTGACACCGGAGGAGTACCTTGTGTGTACCAACCGTCGCAATGTAACTGGGTGACTATAAAGGTGCTCTACAGGTATCTCCAAGGGTGTGTGTTGAGTTGGCATGGATCAAGACTAGGATTTGTCACTCCAAGTGACTGAGAGGTATCTCAGGGCCCACTCGGTAATACAACATCACAACAAACTTGCAAGCAATTTGACTAAAGAGTTAGCCATGGGATCTTGTATTACGAAACGAGTAAAGAGACTTGCCGGCGACGAGATTGAACTAGGTATGGAGGTACCGACAATCGAATCTTGGGCAAGTAACATACCAATAGACAAAGGGAATTGTATACGGGATTGATTGAATCCTTGACATCGTGATTCGACCGATAAAGATCTTTGTAGAATATGTAGGAGCCAATATGGACATCCACGTCCCGCTATTGGTTATTGGTCGGAGAGTGTCTCGGTCATGTCTGCATATTGTTGAACCCGCACGGTCTGCACACTTAAGGTTCGATGACGATTCGGTATTAGTGAGCTATGTGTGATGGTAACCGAATGTTGTTCGGAGTCCCGGATGTGATCCCCTACGTTACGAGGAGCTCCAGAATGGTTCGGAGGTAAAGATTTATATATGTGAAGTCATATTTTGGCTACTCGAGAAGTTTCAGATTTTTTCGGTATTGTATCTGGAAGTTTCTAGAAGGTTCCGGAAACTTTGGTGGAGTTCTAAAATACATCAAGGGTTCTACCACGTCCCAAGGGTTTACGTGGGCTGATGGGAGTCATCGTGGTCTTATTGGGCCAAGCGCACAAATCCTTCAAGGCCCATGCAGTTGGGAAAGGTGGAAAGTCCACCTTTGTATGGAAGGGAAGGAGGGGGACTAGGATTCCACCTCCTCCTCCCTCGGTTGCGCCCTAGGGCTTGGAGGGGTTTTTCCCCATGACCCTCCACCTATATATAGATGGGAGGGGTGCCACAAGAGGACACACGAAGCCCTTGCCGCCCTTCTCTCTCCCTAGATCATTTTCTCCTCCGTTCGTGGTTTCGGTAGCGTTAGGTGTAGCCCTGCCAGGATAGCACCACCACCACCACCACCATGTCATCGTGTTGCCGGAGAACTCATCTACTACTCCGCCCTCACTCGCTAGATTGAGGAGGTGGTAACGTCATCGAGTTGTACGCGTGCTGAATGCGGAGGTGCCGTCCGTTCGACGCTCGATCGGGAGTTCGTGGGATGGATCGTGATTGAATTGCAAAGACGTACCACTACATCAACCAGATTGTTTAACGCTTCCGCTTAGCAATCTATAAGGGTTTGTATATACAATATGTCCTCTAATAGATGTGCATCTCCTAGATTGATCTTGGTGTGCATAGCAATTTTTGTGTTTCCCATGAAATGTTTCCTAACAAGATGGTGGCGGGCGATAAAGGAAGGGATGATGATGAAGCGGTGGTGTGACTAATGTGAATATAACTCGAACTCTAAAGGAACTAGACACTAAGACCAGCAACTTGAGAGGACGACGGAACCAATAATTTAACTACGCAATAAATAAAAATGAAAGTGCAAAGGCTCAGACTCGCTTGGACAAAGGATGAATAGATCTAACACTTTTCTTGTGGCTTTTTCTTGGGTAATAGGTAAGAAAAATAAATCTATGCTATGAATAATTGGAAATTATTATCGAGCAACCTAAAAAAACTGATACCACTTGATAGAGGTGAGGGTTCGATGAGATGGTGGCTACCGGTTTGGTGGATACGACTTTGACAATGTGACTACAAACATACACAACGTCGCGCCTTAGCAATCGCTAAACCAACTCCAAGAGGTTATTGACCACGCCAGAGCACGATCAACCTGACCACGAAGGTCTCTTCCTGCAAGGAATCGAATAACAAGCAAGAATATGATAAAAGCAATTTGAATATTGTGAATATATATGAAGTATTGATAAGGTTGGGGATCCGAAAGCGGTCTTAGTCTGGTCGTTGTACACAAACGAAGTACACGAAGTTGCAATGGCTAACTTTTAACTAAAAAATCTCAAGAAAAAAGCTACTAGGTTGACCTAGTTATATAGGATAAAGGGGTGGGGGCCAAGGAGTTGGGTGGACGTCCCAAGGCAGCCTAAAACTAAACCTAGGTCGTACAAGGCCTATGGGCCCAAGTGGAGGTGATGCAACACCGTTGGACTTGTAGTTTGCCTCAGATTCTGGTGCAACGTCAGATTGTTTCATCAATATCTCCGCGCTACGAATTAATTGAAGGTGATTCCAATTGGGTTGGAACGTAATTAAAATCTACTTTCCAGCAAAAAACAAATCACCCAATTCGGAGTCCATATGAAACGTTGTTAACATTTTGAGACATGTATGTTTGTGCAGTCTGAATTTGAGTCCAGAACGTGAGAGACTTGGACTTTATCTTCTCTTGGGCTAAAAGTGACGTGAGAGGACTTATTGAACAACACATAACCATTTCCTTTGATGTGAGAGGACTTCTTGAACAACACCTAATCATTTCCTCTTCCTTTATCTTCACACGTGGTTCGTTCAAACGTTCGACAATTCTACATTTAGGCATGGAATAAAAATAGGTGAAGTATTTTTGTTCCGGATAATATAAATAAATTATTGCATAATAATTATAAGAAATCACCTAACAAATATTCAAATATGAAATATTTTTGGCCGTATCCAAGGTAGCCATGTCCTTATCAACATCCCAGAGGCGGTAGCGGTCCTCGACACAGCGTGGATCCTCATCTCCACCCCGCCCGACATAGCACGGTCGGAGAGGGTGATTCACAACATGTCCCGAATCCTTGGCATAGTGGTCGTGGTGGACGAGCTCTCGCTTATCAAGGATGAGGAAGTTTGGGTCAAGGTTAAATCCGTGGACTCCTCCAAGCTCCACAGTTTGGGTCTTCTTCAACGGCCAGGGATACGACCTCAAGATCGCCCCAGAGTCGCCCAACCATGTTGGCTGCCCTCGCTTCTGTGATGGTGGCCACCCGGGCAACGACCGGGTGGAAATGACGACTTCCACGAATGACACAAACATAAGCGCCGCTCCGACGATGCCCATGACGGCTCACGGGATAACCGCTCCCCCTCCCCCACCCTCGAACCTTTGGCACCTACTTCGACTCGGGGCGAGTCAGAGTTGAGCCAGTCCACCGGGTTGCAGCCGCCCCTCCTGGTTGTCCCCCACCCCCACCTCTGCCGGTGGTGGTGGATGATGACCCACAAGTATAGGGGATCAATCGTAGTACCTTCGGTAAGTAAGAGTGTCGAACCCAACGAGGAGCAGAAGGATCTGGCAAGTGGTTTTCAGCAAGGTAAAATCTGCAAGCAGTGAAATTATCGGTAACAAGTGATTGTGTGGTGAGATGATTCGTAGCAAGCAGCAAGTAACAAAAGTAGCAACGGTGCAGCAAAGTGGCCCAATCCCTTTTGTAGCAAGGGACAAGCCTGGACAAAGTCTTATAGGAGGAAAAACGCTCCCGAGGACACACGGGAATTTCTGTCATGCTAGTTTTCATCATCTTCATATGATTCGCGTTCGTTACTTTGATAGTTTGATATGTGGGTGGACCGGCGCTTGGGTACTGCCCTTACTTTGACAAGAATCCCACTTATGATTAATCCCTCTCACAAGCATCCACAACTAAGAAAGAAGAATTAAGACAAAGTCTAACCATAGCATTAAACTAGTGGATCCAAATCAGCCCCTTACAAAGTAACGCATAAACTAGGGTTTGAGCTTCTGTCACTCTAGCAACCCATCATCTACTTACTACTTCCCAATGACTTCCTCTAGGCCCAAATAATGGTTAAGTGTTATGTAGTCGACATTCACATAACACCACTAGAGGGAAAACAACATACAACACATCAAAATACCGAACAAATACCAAATTCACATGACTACTATTATCATGACTTATCCCATGTCCTCAGGAACAAAAGTAACTACTCACAAAGCATAATCATATTCATGACCAGAGAGGTAATAAGTAGCATCAAGGATCTGAACATAAACTCTTCCACCAAATAATCCAACTAGCATCAACTACAAAGAGTAATCAACACTACTAGCAACCTTACAAGTAGCAATCGGAGTCGCGAGACGGAGATTGGTTACAAGTGATGAACTAGGGTTTGGAGATTAGATGGTGCTGATGAAGATGTTGATGGTGACGAGTGCCCTCTGATGAGAGGAGTGATGGTGATGACGATGGCGATGATTTCCCCCTCCGGGAGGGAAGTTTCCCCGGCAGGATCGTCCTGCCGGAGCTCTAGATTGGTTCTGCTCAAGTTCCGCCTCGTGGCGGCGACGAGTCCAGGAAAAAGCTCCTCCTTGATTTTTTTCCTGGACGAAACCCTTCATATAGCAGAAGAGGGGGCCAGTGGGCGAGCAGGCTGCCCACAAGCCCCCTTGGCTCGGCCAGGGGGTTGTCCACGCCAAGCAGGTTTGTGGCCACCTGCTGGCGCCCCTCTGGCGCTTCTTCGCCCGAGTATTTTCAATAAATCCAGAAAAAAAATCCTCATTTATTTTTACGGCGTTTGGAGTTGCGTAGAATAGGTATCTCAACTTTGCTCCACTTTCAGGCCAGAATTCCAGTTGCCGGCATTCTCCCTCTTCATGTAAACCTTGCAAAATAAGAGAGAAAAGGCATAAGAATTGTACCGTGAAGTGAAATAACAGCCCAAGAAGCGATAAATATCAACATGAAAACATGATGCAAAACGGACGTATCAGTGGACACCCCCTTGCTCGTGCCTCCGGTGGTAGTGGGCTCCCAAGAGCGTTCGTCCGTTGTGAGCAACGTCTCCTGTTGGAAATATGCCCTAGAGGCAATAATAAATTAGTTATTATTATATTTCTTTGTTCATGATAATCGTTTATTATCTATGTTGTAATTGTATTGATTGGAAACACAATACTTGTGTGGATACATAGACAAAACATTGTCCCTAGTAAGCCTCTAGTTGACTAGCTCGTTGATCAAAGATGGTCAACGTTTCCTGACCATAGGCAAGTGTTGTTACTTGATAACGGGATCACATCATTAGGAGAATCATGTGATGGACTAGACCCAAACTAATGAACGTAGCATGTTGATCGTGTCATTTTATTGCTACTGTTTTCTGTGTGTCAAGTATTTATTCCTATGACCATGAGATCATATAACTCATTGGTACCAGAGGAATGCCTTGTGTGTATCAAACGTCACAACGTAACTGGATGACTATAAAGATGCTCTACAGGTATCTTGGAAGGTGTCTATTGAGTTAGTATGGATCAAGACTGGGATTTGTCACTTCGTGTGACGGAGAGGTATCTCGGGGCCCACTCGGTAATACAACATCACACACAAGCCTTGCAAGCAATGTGACTTAGTGTATGTCACAGGATCTTGTATTACGAAATGAGTAAAGAGACTTTCCGGTAAACGAGATTGAAATAGGTATGCGGATACCGACGATCGAATATCGGGAAAGTAACATACCGAAGGACAAAGGGAATGACATACGGGATTATATGAATCCTTGACACTTAGGTTCAATCGATAAGATCTTCGAGAATATGTAGGATCTCATATGGGCATCTAGGTCCCGCTATTGGATATTGACCGAGGAGTCTCTCGGGTCATGTCTACATAGTTCTCGAACCCGCAAGGTCTGCACACTTAAGGTTCGACGATGTTTTATGCGTATTTGAGTTATATGGTTGGTTGCCGAATGTTGTTCGGAGTCCCGGATGGGATCACGGACGTCATCAGGGTTTCCGGAATGGTCTCGAAATGAAAATTGATATATAGGTTTGTCTCATTTGGTTACCGGAAGGCTTTCGGGCATTGCCGGCATCGTACCGGGAATGATGAATGGGTTCCGGAGTTCTATCGGGAGGGGCCCACCCACCCGGGAAGAAGCCCAAAGGCTTTGTGGGGGCACACCAGCCGTTAGTGGGTTGGTGGGCAAGCCCAAGTGGGCCCTTGCGCAGGAAGAAGGAATAAAACCAACAAGGGAGAAAAGAAAGGAAAAAAAGGAGAGGAGGTGGGACAAAAGAGGAGGACTCCTCCCCCTCCAAACCGAATTGGAGAGGGACTCCTCCTCCCCCTTGGGCCGAACCCTTGAGGCTCCCTTGAGCATCAAGGCAAGGTCCCTCCCCTCCCTCCAATATATACTGGGGTATTAGGGCTGATTTGAGACAACTTTGCCACGGCAGCCCGACCACATACCTCCACGGTTTTTCCTCTAGATCGTATTTCTGCGGAGCTCGGGCGGAGCCTGCTGGGATAGATCACCACCAACCTCCGGAGCGCCATCACGCTGCAGGAGAACTCATCTACCCCTCCGTCTCTCTTGTTGGATCAAGAAGGCCGAGATCATCGTCGCGCTGTACGTGTGCTGAACGCGGAGGTGTCGTCCGTTCGGCACTAGATCGGGAAGGATCATCATGAGATCGCGGGACGGACCGCGATGAAGTTCGCGGGACGGATCGTGATGAGATCGTGGGATGGAGTGTATGACTACGGTGATTTGAATCACGCAAGTTCTTCCACTACATCCTCCGCGTTTCTTGATGCTTACCGTTGTGCGATCTACAAGGGTACGTAGATCGGAAATCTCCTCTCGTAGATGAACATCACCATGATAGGTATTGCGTGTGCGTAGGAAAAATTTTGTTTCCCATGCGACGTTCCCCAACATCTCCATCATAGGGCTGCTAGTGATCCCGACGTCGTCCACCTGCTCCCCCACCTCGGCCCTTGTGCCCTCCCCCCTCCCCGACCCTGATGGCGTCTACGAGGCGCCAACGACCCTCACCAACGATGATCTTAGTCTCCCGCCACTAGGCCCGACTGCCTCTTCACCTGCTCCGACCATGGTCGACTCCGTGGCTAGCCAGGCCATGGAGTCGGTCCTCTCCCTGTCCAATGTGGTTGAGGCCACCCACCCACCATCAAGGTCGCGTGCCTCCCCTCGTGCACCTCCATCGTCACCGCCATCGAGCTCCGTCTCCAGCTGCTTCACGGCAATCTACCCATCGTCCTTGTTTGCTGCTTCAGTGCTGGTGACCTCTATGGTGACCACTCCGCTGGCCACTCCACCCACACCCACCTCGGACGTCTTCCTACTCCCGAATAGGTAAATCGACCTCGACACCGACGATGACTTCTCGATGTTGTACTCAAATCGATGCTGCTCGGCCACCTGGCAGCCCGACCATACTGGTATGTCTCCAAAGTATCTATGATTTTTTTTGTTCCATTGTATCATATTATAATTCTAGGATTCTTTTGGGTGTTTATTTAACAATTGATATTATTTTAGCACTAATCTATTAACCCAGTGCCCAGTGCTACTTGTTGTTTTCTACATATTTTTGGCTTTTCAAGTTTACACTACTAAATGAAGTCCAATTGCCACGAAACTTTTTCATCATTTTTCTGTACTAAAAGAAGACCTGGAAGCTTTAGGAGGAGATCGGAGGATCCAAGAGGGACACACCGCACAACAGGGTGCGTCCACGGGGCGGTCACGCCCTATTATATGGTGGGGCCCTAGCATCTCCTGAGGCCCCTCTCTGGCTTATAAATTCCTAAAAATCCCGAAAACCCTAGAGAGCCTCCTGAAAAACATTTTCTTCTCCCACAAGTCTTTCTTCCGATGTGTGCCCATATGGAGTCCTGTTCTGGTGCCCTTTCAGAGGGGGGATCAATCATGGAGGGACTCTACATCAACCTTGATGCTCCCATGGTGATGTGCGAGTAGTTCACCATATACCTAAGAGTCAGTAGTTAGTACCTAGATGGCTATCTCTCTCTCTTGATCTTCAATACAATGATCATCCCATCTTTGCTTTGCTCTATCCGATGTAATTCCTTTGTACAGTGTGTTTGTGGGGATCCGGTAAATTGTGGGTTGATGTTCAGATTATTCATGATAAAAGATTTGAGTTTTAGCTAAATTCTATATTTTATTATTATTTGCATGATTATTATATCTTCATAAATCTCTCTGGTCTATTGATTTGGTTTGTCCAACTAGATTAATCTTTCTTCGGTGGGAGGTGTGCCTTGTAGTGGGTTCAATCTAGTGGTGCTCTATATCCTAGTGACATAGTAGGGGACAAGACACGTCTTTGGATTGTTGCCACTAAGGATAAAATGGTGGGTTAATTCATCTACATCATTTCATTGTTCTCCAAGCATCACTCTATTTTACTTAATACTCCAGATGCATGCACGATAGTGGTCGATGGGTGGAGTAATAATAATAGGTGCAGGCATGAGTTGGACTATTTTCTTATAGACATGATGCTTGTATACACATAATCATTGTCGTGAACACCACATAGCTATGCGCTTTTCTATCAACTACCCAATAGTAATTTGTTTACCCACCATATGCTTACTACATGAGATCTGCCACTAGGAAAAACTATGGTCCCGGGGTCTATTCACTTATATACTTACAAACGCTACAATTACCTCGCTGCCTTTATTTACATTTTATTTATTTTGAAATTATCAACTATCATCTACACACTTCATTTGCTTGCAAATAATGAGTCCAGCGGCATTGACAACCCTCTTGCCTGCGCTAGGTTTAAGTGTTTGCTTCTTTGTGTGCAGTCGCTGAAGACAGGGGTTGTCTGTTACTCCTATTGGTTCGATAACCTTGGTTCTCACTAAGGGGAATAATTATCTATATTGTGTTGCATCACTCGTTCCTCTTCGTTAAAAATCCAACGCAGATCACAAGTATCATGAAGGATTTCTGGCATCATTGTTGGGGAGTATCATCAACATACTATGAAGTACCTCCGCACAAATTATCATTTACTTGTTCTTATTTTTATTTACTATTATATTTTTCTTGCTTCATAAAAAAATAATATTTATCTTTGATAGTTGCTAGTTTACTTTTTTGCTTTTTGCTATGGCTTGTTCTTCTTTTGTTCCCTTCACTCCCGATCATGAGGTGCTCAATTTGAAACAAATGGGAGTAGAGAGTTTAAAATATGCATGATATAGGATTTTCAATGCTCAAAATAAATCAATTAATAAGCAATCCTCCAACATCTTTCTTCGGAATTTCTATGTTAGTATTACTACTTGGTATAGATTTGTACTTGATACGATCACCGGTGATAATTTCTTAATGAGTCACACCTCGGATGTTTTCAAAGCTATGGAAACTTTAGTTGGGTTACCACATATTATCATTAATGAAACTATTTCTATCTAGTGGCATGTTATACAAAGGCTTGATGCTACCTAAAATAAAATGACCACTAAAGAATAAACTGAGGAGTTGATAAAAAAGTTTCATAATCATGTCACTCAATTTGGGTCACGGGTAGGAATGACTTTGAAAGCTGTAAAGGAGAAAGACACAGCTATTGATGAGAGGGGAACAAAGCTTGAATGGGATTGGTAAAATATAGGAAGTCATTGATAAAGTAGGTTCCACTTTCACACCCTCAAAAACTAATGCTAGTACTTCTCTAAATAAAAATCCCAAGTTCATATATGTCCCCAAGAGCATTAGTACCCCTCCTACCAAAAGAAACGAAGATCTCAAAATGATTAGTGTGCATCCAAACTTTATAAGCTTGATGATAGACCCTATTTTCAAGCCTCCTATTATTCCTAATAATCATGGTTGTGTTATTTATGAGCTTGATGTCAAGGATGACAACAGTTGATCATATGCATTATGCCTAGCTAGGGGCATAAAACAATAGCTCTAGTTGGGAGGCAACCCAATAGTTCACTTAATTGTTTTTATTTTACTTTTTGTTTGTTTGTGATAACATGATTATTGCCTCTATAATGATTTTTTATGTTTAGTTAGTGTTAGTGCCAAGTAAATCCTTTGGGATGATTTGAATGATAAGTAGAATTGATACGATACAAAAACAAAACTTTAGCGTCCAGTGCAAAATTTCCTTGATTTTACTAGAAAGTCTTTTTGATCTGAATGTTTTACACATTATTTATATACAAATTCCTCACATCGTCCAAATTTGTCAGAATGTTTGGAGTTACATAAGTATGGTACTTAATTATATCATTATAGATTGTTTTGTTTAAGACAAATTCTTTTTTTTGCTTGCATAGTTGGCTTGGTTTGATGATGTCATGGATTGTATTGGGGGGTATACGTCATGGAGAAGTTAGAATACAGTAACTTATGCAATGATAAAATATTAACCAATTTATAACAGTACCTAAGTATTTGATATGTTTATTATACTAACATATCTCACAAAGTTTCTGTTGACTTTTGTGTGTAGTGTTGAAGTTTTCAAGTTTTGGGTGCTATGAGATGGATGAAGGAATAAGGAGTGGCAAGAGCCATAGCTTGGGGATTCCCAAGGCACCCCAAGGTAATAATCTAGGAAGACTCAAGTGTCTAAGCTTGGGGATACCCTGGAAGGCATCCCCTCTTTCATCTTAATCCATCCATCGGTATGCCCTGGAACTATATCTAGTACTTCACTTATATTATTTAGAGTATGATGGTATATAGGTTTTAAAGATATAATTGCATGCTCATTCTGCACTTATATTTGTTTGAGAGTTGATACGTCTCCAACATATCTATAATTTTTTATTGTTCCATGTTGTTATATTAACATTCTTGGATGTTTTGCAATCATTTGATAGCAACTTTATATCATTTTTGGGACTAACCCATTGACATAGTGCCAAGTGCGAGTTATTGTTTTTTGCCTATTTTTTACTTTGCAGAAAATCAATATCAAACAGAGTCCAAATGTCACGAAACTTGTTGGAGATTTTTTTTCTGCCTAGAAGACATCGAGGGGAGCAAAGAACCACCAAAGAGGAGGCCCCGACTGCACACTAGGCACCAGGGCGTGCCTGCCCCTTGGCGCGGCCTCGTACCTAGTGGACACCTCGTGGACCACCATGGCGTAATTCCAACAACAAAAATTCCTATAAATAGAGAAACCTCCAGAAATAACCCTAGATGAGAAATTCCGCTGCGGCAAGCCTCTATAGCCATGAAAAAACAGCCGGGAGCCCGTTCCGGCACCCTGCCGGAGGGGGATATTATATCCGATGGCCATCTTCATCATCTCGGTGGAGGCCATGACAAGGAGGGAGTAGTCCACCCTCGGGGATGAGGGTTTGTACCAGTAGCTATGTGTTTAATCTCTCTCTCTCGTGTTCTAGAAATGTTATGATCTTGATATATCACAGGCCTTGTTAATATAGTTGGATCAAATGGTGTTTGTCCCATGCTATTGTCGTGATGAATTGAGTCTTTCACTTTAAGATCTTGTTGTGTTGGATTGAATATTCAGGTTTGAGAGCACATGATGTATGTCTTGCATGCGGATATCCGTAGTGATATTGGGGTATTCAAGTGATTCAGTTGATATATGTTTTCGCACTCAACTCGCGGATTCCCGAGGTGGCATTGGGTTATCTATGCATAGGGGTTGATGCATGTTGTCATACAATGTTCTCCAATAGAAATCTAGGCGTGCTCTTTGAAGTTCTTTGTGTTGGATTGAATATGAAGAATCTGAAATTGTTTGATGCATGTCGTATAATTAGCCCACGGATACTTGAGATGACATTGGACTATTGATATGTCCCAAACGTATCTATAATTTCTGCTTGTTCCATGATCTTTTGGGTGACGTTGTTATATGTTTTGCTACACTTTTATATCATTTTACACATATTTCGACTAACCTACTAACTCAGTGCACCCAGTGCTAGTTTCTGTCTGCTGATGTCTATTTTGCAGGGGCTTTTACCCAATTTTCCGAAGCCCTAAAAATTCCAGAAAAAATATATAAAAAATCAACGAAACAAAAGCTTCCGGATCATCGAAGATGGGGCAGAGGGGGGCCAGGGGCCTCCCAGGCGACCTACTGGGGCGGCCAGTCACTAGGCCGCACCAGGAGGCCGCCTGGGTGGGTCCCACCTCCTTCGGTGCCCTCCTTTCGCCAATATTTAGAGTCCCGAGAGGAAACCCTAACAGACTTTTTGGAATTGCGAATTTCTCCATCGTTCCGCCACCACATCGCTTCCGAGACCGGGAGCGTCAGGAGACTTCTTCCTGGCACCCTGGCGGAGGGAGGATTGACCTCCGGGAGCTTCTCCACTGCCATGGACACTTCCTGGACGTGCCGTGAGTAGTCCTCCTTGGACCTTGAGTCCATGACCAGTAGCTATTTCATGTCTTCTCTCCAATCTTGTGCTTCAATGGTTAGTCCTTGTGAGCTGCCCTACATGATCAAGGCTTCTATGTAATTCTCTTGCTATTTCTATGCTCGGTTTTTTGGGATCCGATGGATTATGAGATTATGTTCAGATTTTTATGAGTTATATATTTGATTATCCTTTTATATTATGTTCCTTAGTGATTCATGCATGTTCTCTGTTGCTATTTATTGCTTTGGCCGAGTAGTAGATTGTAACTCCAAGAGGGAGCGTTATGCATGATTGTGGGTTCATGCCCCTCGATGTCTAGCTTGAGTGAATGAAACATGAGACTAGGGGATGTGCTTGTTGCCACTAGGGAGAAAACAACGGTGCTTGTGACCACGGTTGCAAGGATTGTTTACCTTACGCTTAGTTCGTTAATGCAGTTGTCCGTTTCTTTGAGTTTACACTTTAGGTGGGGCTCGCAACTTAATACCGGAGAGATGTCCTGGATAGATATATCAAGGTGGATGATTAGTAAGTAGATTCTAATGAATAAACGGTCTACTTGTCTTGGCATACTGCCCATTACTATTGAACCTCTAACTATCAAGGAGCATAATTAGCATTGCGATGCGATCATAATTCTGTCAATTGCCCAACTTTGATTTGTTGTTTACCCAAGCATAGTTGTTTATCGTCTTTTGGGAGAGAGACATCACTAGTGAACGTCATGTCACTCTGGTGCATATCACCATCATTGTTTACACCTCCATCATTTACCGCTTTCATTTACTTTTCTGTTGCAATCACTATTACTTTCCCGCTTGTGTTTTGATCCTTTGCAAACTACAAGGCCGGAGAGATTGACAACCTCTCTGTACTCGTTGGGAGCAAATTTACTTGTTGTGTGTGCAGGTCCACGTCTTCTGCTAGCGCAAGGGTGGAAGACACCTACTTGTTGAGCCTAGGAGTCCTCCTGGTTCGATAAAAGTTACAGTCTCCGTGTAAGGGAAATCTGCTGCTGACTATATCTCCACCTTCTACTTGGGGTAACCAACGAGGGGCGAGAAGTATATCCATCAACTCGTCATCAAGAAAATTTCTGGCACCGTTGCCGGGGACTCCAGTCTTCAAGATAGGGGAGTTGCACGCTATCCTTTACCTTTTCTTTTTAGTCTTGTTAGTTTGCTTTTTAGTTTTTGCTTTAGAGTCTTATACCAAAAACCACAAAAAAATTAGTTGCTTTGTTCATGCTTGTTGCCATTGCTATGGGTTCCACTGAAAACACCAAGTTGTGTGACTTCACTAGTCACAACAACAATGAATTTATCTGCACTCCTATTGCTGCTCCCGCCACTGGAGCCACGTCCTATGAGATTAAACCTTGTTTACTGAACCAATTATGAAAGATCAATTCTCCGGTGATGGAGATGATGCTGCCTTGCACTTGAACAATTTTGTTGAGCTCTGTGATATGCAAAATTATAAAGAAGTAGATGGTGATATTGTTAAACTTAAGCTTTTCCTTTCTCCTTGAGAGGAGGAGCTAAAGTGTGGCTTCAATCTTTGCCTAGGAAGAGCATAGATTCTTGGGATAAGTGCAAAGATGCTTTTATTGGGAACTATTACCCGCCTGCTAACATTATCCAGTTGAGGAGTAACATTATGTATTTTAGGCAATTGGATAATGAACATGTTTCTCAAGCTTAGGAACGTAGGAAATCTCATGTTAAGAATTGCCCTGCACATGGTTTGACTACTTGGATGGTTATCCAAACTTTCTATGCAAGATTGAACTTTACCTTGCGGAATCTCTTAGACTCGGCCCCGAGAGGAACCTTTATGTCCACTACACTTGGTGCTATCACAAAACTATTGGATGAGATGATGACAAATTATTCTCAATGGCACACCAAGAGAGCTCCAACAAGTAGGAAGGTAAACTCTGTTGAGGAGATCTCCTCCCTTAATGATAAGGTTGACATGATCATGACTCTACTTACTAAGCAAGCTCCTGTTGATCCTCATGATGTTCCTTTAAATTCTTTGGTTCCTCAAGAAAGAGAGCAAGTTGATGTTAATTTTATCTCTAGGAACAACTTTAATAATAATGCTTATAGGAGTAACTTTGATAGCAGTCCTAGACCTTTCCCATCCAACAACCTTGGGAATAGCAACACCTATAGTTACACTCCTAATGATAGAAGAATGCCTAGTTATGAAAAACTTTTAGAAATATAAAGAGCTACAAATAATTATATGCATACCCAATATGAACAAAACAAGGCCTTCTCTAAACAATTAGATGAGCATTCTTCTATCTTTCAAAACATTAGAGGACAACTTGAGAGCCTGAATAGTGAGATTTCCAATCCGCAAACTAGACTCACCACCACGGGGACCCAAGTTTCCAATATGTCTCACACACAGTCCACTTTGATAAATCAAATGGCAGCCAAACCCGAAGTGGTTGTAACTCAGGAAGAGGAAGAGAGAATTAAGAGCCTTCCTACACACACTAACATTGCTACTATACAAGTTGTTGGGGATCTCAAAACTTTTAGCACCCATCGCACTCCTAGTCCCAATGGACCTATTAATGGTGATACTAATACCCCAACTATAGGACAAGAAGGTCCTTTGAATTTAGAGACTACCAAAAGAATGAGCTTAGATGAAATTACTACCACTTTAATTAATGGTAGTAACCTTGATTTTGACAATTGTGGTCTCTCTGAAGTTATTACATTTTTGCAAAGAATGGCTAAAGACCCCTACACTAGTACACTCAATATTGCCTTCACCGAGCATATTACCAATGCTCTTATCAAAGCTAGGGAGCAGAAGCTCAAGCTAGAGACTTCTATTCCTAGAAAACTAGAAGATGGTTGGGATCCTATGGTCAAAATAAAATTGAATAATATCTCTTGCTTTGCTTTGTGTGATGTTGGAGCTAGTGCCTCCGTTTTGCCCAAAAGAATGTATGATATGATTGATTGGAAACCTTATGATCCATGTTCTTTTGGTGTTCATCTTGTTGATTCTTCCATAAATAAACCTTTAGGGAGAATTGATGATGTTCTTATTATTGTCAATGATAATTATGTGCCCGTTGATTTTCTTATCATGGACATTGAATGTGATCCTTCCTGTCCATTTATTTTTGCGACGTCCTTTTCTCCGGACCGTTGGTGCTATCATTGACAAGAAAGAGGGAATTATTAAATTCCAATTTCCTCTTAAAAGGGAATGGAACACTTCCCTAGGAAGAATATTAAGTTACCTTATGAGTCTGTTACTCGGGAAAGTTATTCTTTTGGAGTTGATAACACTTGATCTTCTTGCATTATGCCTAGCTCAAAGGCATAAAAGAAAGCGCTTGTTGGGAGGCAACCCAATTTGTTTTTTACTTTATGTTTTAGTGGTCTTGATGCTTGTTACTACTGTAGAAACATCATTGTATCTTTATTTTTAAGCTTTGTGCCAAGTTATAGCCTCCGATTGCAAGAAAGTTCAAAAATTGTGACATGTTGTCCAAAAACAGATTTTGTCTGCTTAACAGAAAAATTGGCCAAACATCACCAGACCATCTTTTTGATCTGATTTTTTTGACAGCATGATCAATATAATTGCCTTTCTGGCATCTGTTCTGAATTTTTTTTATTTGAGTTGCAGAAATGCCCCGAATAAATAATTTACTACATGTTGTTCTGTTTTTCACATATTCTGCCATGTTTTTCTTTTTCATTGTTTTGCAAATCCTAAGATTACTTTTTATTTCCAAAAACCTTTTTCCATTCTTAAGACGCAGTAGATTTTCAATAAAATATTTATTTCCAGCAGGTAATGAATTATTTTATTAAGGGAACTAACCACTCTAATCAGCTTATGATGAGTTTTGTATGAAGGGAGTTTTCAAGTATGTGATGGGAGATGATGAAAGAAGTACAGGAGCGTCAAGCGCTCAAGCTTGGGGATGCCCCCATGCACTTCAAGAAATATTCAAAGGAGACTCAAGCGTCTAAGCTTGGGGATGCCCCCGTGCATCCCCTCCTCTCGCAACAATCATCAGTTCGTCCATCTCCATGCTATATTTTTATCACTTCATATGATATGTGATATGCTTGGAGAGTCTCGTTCTTTACTTTTTAGTTTGTTTTAGTTTTTCTTGCTGTTCATAACAAGTCAGAACCTAGCCTACCTTGTTTGGGAGAGAGACACGCTCCATTCCTCTCTAGAACACAACATAGGTTTTCATGCTTATCCTTTTTGTGTGTTCTTCATCTTTTTGTAGCTACTGTCATGCTTAGCTCTTAGTTTTCATTCTTATTTTTTTAAGAGCTATTATTTAAGTTGCTTCTGGAACTCTCTTGAGTTATCATGCTTATCTTGTTTAGAGAGTTGGCTCGTTGCACTCAGTTGTGTGTCTTGCATGAGTAGGTAATTCAGGTTCCTATTTAAGTATAGTAGTAACTTGCAATAGTTTTGAGGTATTGATTTGAGTAATGTTTGGACTATTGGTGCCAAGATCTTGAGCCTATAAGTGATAGGTGTCGTATTTTGGTAAATCCATGTGTTTTTCAAAAATTAAAAATTAGTTGAGAACTCTAGCTACTAAATTGATCACTAACCTCTGGAGGGGTTGGAATATATAGAGTACCGTCACGTTACCATGAGTCGAGGATGCGCAAGGATAACCAAACCCCCAGACACTCCTCCTTGGGGTACTTGTCTCTTTGTGAACCTTCTAACTAGATAGAGAGTTACCGATAATAAGTGTATGAGTTCTTCGGACTAATGTGAGTATTCGATTGTTGGCACTTCCACCATCCATATTTTGCTAGCCTCTTCGGTATCGTGCATTGCCCTTTCGCACATTGAGAGTTGGTGCAAACTCCACCGGTGCATCCAAACCCATGATATGATACGCTCTGTCATACCTAAGCCTCATTATATCTTTCCTCAAAACAGCCACCATACCTACCTATTAAGGCATTTCCGTAGCCTTTCCGAGATACATTGCCATGAAACATCCACCATCTCATGACTTTATCTTCATGTCATACATGCTTTTGCTTGATGGTAGAGCCGCATGATAGTTGGGCCTTGCCCTTATTACTGCTACATGACATGCTAATATCATTGCATATCCTACTACACTGGTAGAGGCATACATTTACATACATCATGATAGCTTTCACTTGTCTTTATGTTGAGTAATTCTTATAAAGTGTGATGATTTTTCATTTTATTCATATAAAACATAGAGTGTTGCCCTTTAGTGAGGAAAAGATCCCAAAGTGGACAAACAAAAGATCCCAAAGAGGACAAATGAGAGATAAATAGAAAGAGCCAAAGAGGCCACAAAAAAATAAAAAAATAAAAGGAAATAAAAGGAAATAAAAAGAGAGAAGGGGGCAACACTACTATTCCTTTTGAAAGATCCACACTCGTAATCCATTGCTATATTGGTACTACATAGAGATTATCATTCAGGCATAACTATGTGGGGACCCTTACACTATAGAACTTGGTTTTCATATTCCAATGATGAGCCTCCTCAAATGAGCTCTAGGTCTTCATGAGAAAACAAGTTGGATGCACCCCCACTAGTTCCATTGGAGAGCTTACCTTAGCTCATATGTGCATCCGTTACATGGCAATCCCTACTCCTCACATCATATCTATCATTTGGCTTTCTCTCGCCTATGGTTGTCCGCATTGATGTGGGTCTTTCACACCTTTTTGTCTTCCTTCCCCATCATTATTCTATTTTCCATCCTAAGTGCCAACATATCTTGCTTACACTCATCCATTGCATGAGTGCTGAAAGTCGAAAGGGAGAGGATCATTTTGACTTGTGCCTGACTAGTGGTCTGGGGATGAGTCAAAATAAGATTCTGAAGGAGACTAAGTGTGAGGTTTAGTAGATTAAGTTCTCAATTAAAAAATATTTTATGATCTCAACCCAACTCCCACTTCTTGCACGCAAACACCATTTGGAGACATTCGAGTCACGGACAGCGAGAGCTCTTGCACCTTTAAGTTCTTACTTTGCCAAACTCAATACTAGATATAGACTCTTGCTTGTTATTTTCTTGACTTGAATTTCATATCTCACTTGATTTTAGATTGAAGTTCTTATATGTGTGTTAGTATGTCACCACAGAAATTATTGTGTTATCATTTATCTACTTGAGGACGAGCAGAAATTAAGCTTGGGGATGTTGATACGTCCCAAACGTATCTACAATTTCTGCTTGTTCCATGATCTTTCGAGTGCCATTGTTACTTGTTTTGCTACACTTTTATATCATTTTACACATATTTGGACTAACCTACTAACTCAGTGCACCCAGTGCCAATTTATATCTGCTCATGTCTATTTTGCAGGGGCTTTTACCCAATTTACCGAAGCCCGAAAAAATCCAAAAAAAATAAAAAAATCCGCGAAACGGAAGCTTCCGGATCACCGAAGATGGGCCAGAGGGGGCGCACGGGCCTCCCAGGCGACCTGCTAGCGCGGCCAGGCCCTTGGCCGCACAAGAAGGCCGTCTGAGTGGGTACCACCTCCTCCGATGCCCTCCTTTGGCCCATATTTAGAGTCCCAAGAGAAAACCCTTGCAGACTTTCGGGAATCGCGAATTTCTCCATCGTTCCGCCGCCGCAGAGCTTCCGAGATCGGGAGCGTTAGGAATCCTCTTCCCGGCACCCTGCCGGAGGGAGGATTGACCTCCGAGAGCTTCTACACCGCCATGGATGCTTCCTGGACGTGCCGTGAGTAGTCCTCCTTGGACCATGAGTCCATGACCAGTAGCTATGTGATGTCTTCTCTCCAATCTTGTGCTTCAATGGTTAGTCCTTGTGAGCTGCCCTACATGATCAAGGCATCTATGTAATTCTCTTGATATTGATATGCTCGGTTTGTTGGGATTCGATGGATTATGAGATTATGTTCAGATTGTTATGAGTTATATATTTGATTATCCTTTTATATTATGTTCCTTAGTGATTCATGCCTCTTCTCCATTGTTATTTATTGCTTCGGCCGAGTAGTAGATTGTAACTCCAAGAGGGAGCGTTATGCATGATTGTGGGTTCATGCCCCTCGATGTCTAGCTTGAGTGACAGAAACAGGAGACTAGGGGATGTGCTTGTTGCCACCAGGGAGAAAACAACGGTGCTTGTGAAAACGGTTGCAAGGATAGTTTACCTTACGCATAGTTCGTTAATGCAGTTGTCCATTGCTTTGAGTTTACACTTTGGGTGGGGCTCGCAACTTAATACCGGAGAGATGTTCGGGATAGATATCTCAAGGTGGATGATTAGTAAGTAGATGCCGATGAATAAACGCTCTACTTGTCTTGGCATAGTGCCCATTACTATTGAACCTCTAACTATCAAGGAGCATAATTAGCATGGGGTGCGATCATAATTTTGTCAATTGCCCAACTGTGATTTGTTTACCCAAGCATAGTTGTTTATCGTCTTTTGGGAGAGAGACATCATTGATGAACGTCATGTGACTCCGGTCCATATCACCATCATTGTTTACACCTCCATCATTTACCGCTTTCATTTACTTTTCCGTTTCAATCATTATTACTTCCCCGCTAGTGTTTGGATCCTTTGCAAACTACAAGTCCGGAGAGATTGACAACCTCTCTGTACTCGTTGGAAGCAAAGTTATTTGTTGAGTGTGCTGGTCCATGTTTTCTGCTAGCACCAGGGTGGAAGACACCTACTTGTTGAGCCTAGGAGTCCTCCTGGTTCAATAAACCTTACAGTCTCCATGTTAGGGAAATCTGCTGCTCACTACATCTCCACCTTCCACTTGGGGTAACCAACGAGGGGCGAGAAGTATATCCATCAACTCGTCATCAACTATCTAGGTGACATTAGGGTTGATTGATATGTATTAATGGTGTTATTTTAGTACAAACTCTTGAATAGATCGATCGGAAAGGTTAACTTGTTATTTTAGTACAAATTCTTGGAAAGACTGATCTAAAATAATAACTTTGAGGTGGTTCTGTACCATACAAACAATTATTTTTATTTTGTTCTCCGCTAGATAGGAACTTTGGAGTGATATTTTATCGCATGTTGAGGGATTATTATGTGATCCAATTATATTAGCATTATTGAGAGATTGCACTAGCGAAAGTACGGACCCTAGGCCTAATTTTCAAGCATTGCAATACCGTTTATGCTCACTTTTGTTACTTGCTACCTTGCTTTTTTTTGTTCCTATTACAAAAATCAATATCTGCTATCACTACTAGACTTGTATCACCATCTCTTCACCGAACTAGTGCACCTCTACAATTTACCATTGTATTTGGTGTGTTGGGAACACAAGATACTTTTTATTATTTGGTTGCACAGTTGTTTGAGAGAGACCATCTTCATCATATGCCTCCCACAGAATGATAAACATTAGGTCATCCACTTGAAGGAAGTTTGCTACTGTCCTACAAAACTCTGCGCTTGGAGGCCCGACACGAGTCTACAACAACTAGTTGTGTTGTACACATTAAGATTTAATAAATAGTGACGATAATTTGCATGGGTTGTAAGACTAGTCCAAGAATAATAGGTATTTAATGAGTGCATAATAAAAACCTTCATGTAGCACATAGAGAGAAACTTGGGTTAAAGATATTAATGTGGTAATGTGAAAGGGCATGACTGCATGATCATTGATTAATAAAAATATTGTACATTAGAGGGTGATTGATGGGGTTATAGTCCCACGGTAGGGTCATAGGCGTGCCCTATAGGTCCTACCGAAGGACTACCCTTCATAGAGGACAAGGCCCTTAGACAGTTCCGACTGAACTAAGGACTCCCCCATCATCCAGTCAGTGATGAGCATTCGGAGCGTATTTAACATACCGACTGAATTCCACTCTGTACATCGTAACCTCCCAAGAGGGCAACGGTCATACATTTTCATACACCATTGTTAGCATTTAAGGCATACATTACCTGTAACGTAGGCATTTATTCGCCACTATTCCACCCCTGTCCACCGGGCCGTTGTGGAGGGCAGCGCACTCTATATAAGCCGCCCTTCCCCACTGGTGCAGGGGTTGGCATTTACTGTAATCTGATATTCCACTCGACACTAAGCTCCCAAGAGCACTGAGACATAGGGCTTTTACCTCCACCGTAGAGGGACCTGAACTCATACAACCTCGCTGTAGCTAAGGCTCTGCCCATCCTTTCGTACCCTACACATCTACTGTCGGACTTATACCCACGACAGTGATAACTTGCTATTCATATAAATATTTTTAAGGCATGGTGATGATGTGTGAGCATTCTTATTACTCGTTAAAATCCTTGTGATATTTAGGTCAGGGAAGTGCAATGGTTAACTCCTACCAACCTCCTCCCTACGGTCATGTGAGTAGTACTTTACTTCAAGAAAGCTAATAAAATCTTTCAATAAGTATATGAGTTCTTTATGACTAATGTGAATCCATGGATATATGCACTCTCACCTCCACGTATTTGCCAGCCTCTTTGGTATCTTGTATTTCCCATTATCACCTCGGGGATCGGTGCAACCTTCGCTAGTGCATCCAAACCCCATAACATGATATGCTTTGTTGCACATAAGCCTCATTATATCTTCCTAAAAACAACCACCATACTTACCTGTCATGGCATTTCCATAGCCATTCCGAGATATATTTCCATGCAACTTTGACATTCACATCATATGACTAGTACTTTCATTGTCATATTCCTTTGCATGATCATATAAGCTCACATAGTATTGGTGGCAAAGCGATTGTTTATCATTTTTGATACATGTTACGATTGATCATTACACATCCTGGTACACTGCCAGAGGCATTCATATAGAGTCATGCTATAGTTTTTCATATTAAGTTGTAAGTAAATAAAAGTGTGATGATCATCATTATTAGGGCATTGTCTTAGTAAGGAAAGGATGACGGAGACAATGATTCCCCCACAAGCCGGTTGAGACTCTACACGGAAAATAAAAGAAAAGGAAAGAAAAAAGAAAAAAGAGAGAAAAAAGAAAAAGAAATAAATGAGTGAAAAAAGAGAAAGGGCAGTGCTACTACCTATTTTTCCACACTTGTGCCTCAAAGTGGCACCATGTTCTTCATATAGAGAGTCTCATGTTTTGTCACTTCCATATGCTAATGGGAATTTTTCATTATAGAACTTGGCTTGTATATTCTGATGACGGGCTTCCTCAAATGTCCTATGTCTTCATCAGCAAGCAAGTTGGACGCACACCCACTTAGATTCAGTTGAGCTTTTATATACTTATAGCTCTAGTGCATCCTTTCCATGGCAATCCCTACTCCTTGCATTAATATCTATTGATGGACACCTCCATAGCCAGTTGATATGCCTAGTTGATGCGAGACTTTCTTCTCCAGTTTTAACTTTTTGAAACCAACCACTGTATTCCATTCCACCTTTATGATATATCCACGATTCACGCTCATATATTGCGTGAGTAATAAAAACTGAAGCGCATTAAAAAATAGGATCCAATTGCCTCACTTGACATGGTGGTGCTTTACATTTGTATTTGTGTGGTGAAGACAAAGCCATGCCATGATAATATGACAAAATGAATAGGGATGAACATTCTTTAAGGATCATATATTTTGAAACTTTATGATTATCTTATTTATGTTTATAAATATTACTCCATCCATCCGAAAATACTTGTCATAGGAATGGATGTATATAGATGTATTTTAATTCTATATACATCCATTTTTATTCATTTGTGCGACAAGTAATTCCAGACGAATGGAGTAATATGTTAATGTTTATTAATTCATAATTTCCAAATGATAAAACATGCAATAGATTATATGTTGGGTAGCATGTCACATCAAAAATTCTGTTTTTATCATTTACCTACTCGAGGACGAGCATGAATTAAGCTTGAGGCTGCTCATATGTCTCCAACGTATCTATAATTTTTTATTGTTCCATACTATAATATTATTATTATAGGATTTTTTTTTGTGTTTACTTACCAATTAATATTATTTTTTAGCACTAACGTATTAACCAAGTGCCCAATGCCACTTGTTGTTTTTTGCATGTTTTTGGCTTTTGAGGTTAAAGTACCAAATGAAGTCCAATTGCCACGAATCTTTTTTTGAACCAAAAGAAAACATGGAAACTTCGGGATGAAGCTGGAGGCTTCATGAGGGAGCTACCACACAATAGGGTGTGTCCACGGGGGTGGTCGCGTCTTGTTATGTGGTGGGGCCCCTGGCGTCTCCCGACGCCCCTCTCTGGCCTATAAATTCCTAAAAATGCCCAAAACCTTAGAGAGCCTCCCAAAACACTTTTTCTATCGCCGCAAGTCTCTGTTCCTCCATGTGCCCAGCTGGAGCCCTGTTCACGTCCCCTGTCGGAGGGAGGGTCGATCATGGAGGGCCTCTACATCAACCTTGTTGCTCCCATGGTGATGTGTGCGTAGTTCACCACAGATCTATGGGTTCGTAGTTAGTACCTAGTGTTGGAAATATTCCCTAGAAGCAATAATAAAATAGTTATTATTATATTTCCTGTTTCAAGATAATCATTTATTATCCATGCTAGAATTGTATGGAATGGAAACACAAATACATGTGTGGATACATGTGTTATTTTATTGCCACTATTTTCTGCATGTCAAGTATACATTCCTATGACCATGAGATCATGTAACTCACTGACACTGGAGGAATGCCTTGTGTGTATCAAACATCGCAACGTAACTGGGTGACTATAAAGGTGCTCTACAGGTATCTCCGAAGGTGTCCGTTGAGTTAGCATGGATCAAGACCGGGATTTGTCACTCGGTATGATGGAGAGGTATCTCGGGGTCCACTCGGTAATACACCATCTCAAACAAGCCTTGCAAGCAATATGACTAAAGTGTTAGCCACGTGATTTTGTATTACGGAACAAGTAAAGAAACTTGTTGGTAACGAGATTGAAATAGGTATAGAGATATCGACGATCGAATCTCGGGCAAGTAACATACCGAAGGACAAAGGAAATGTTATACGTGATTAATTGAATCCTTGACATAGAGGTTGAACCGATAAGATCTTCATAGAATATGTAGGATCCAATATGGACATCCAGGTCCCGCTATTGGATATTGATCGGAGAGTGTCTCGGTCATGTCAACATAGTTCTTGAACCCGCAGGATCTGCACACTTAAGGTTCCGTGATGTTTCGGTATTGTTGAATTATTTATGTTGGTAACCGAATGTTGTTCGGAGACCCGTATGAGATCCCAGATGTCATGAGCGTTTCCGAAATGGTCCAGAGACAAAGATTGATATATATGAAGTATCCATTTTTCTTCCGGAAGGTTTTCGGGCATTACCCGTAAAGTACCGAGAGTGACGAATGGGTTCTGGAGTTCCACCAGGAGGGCCAGCCACCCGGGAGAGAACCAAAGAGGCCCAAGGGTGCGCACCAGCTCCTAGTGGCCTGGTGGCTAGCCCAAGGAGGCCTATTCGGCCAAAATAGGAGAAGGAAAGGAGATATGGGCCAAACCAAATTGGGGTAGGGACTCCTCCTTCCATCTTGTATTGGAGGAGGACTCCTCCTCCTCTCTTGCACGGGCCGAACCCTAGGGCCTTGTCCCTTTGGTGCCACCACTCACCTATATATAATGGAGGTGAGAGAGGCTTTTGACACCTCAAGCCAAGGCGCAGCCCTCTGTCCCTCCTCCACTTCATGAGACCCCGTAGCTAGTTCGATACGGTACGACGAAGCCCTGCCGGAGTAGCTCCACCATCATCACCGCCATGTCATCGTGCTGCCACAGAATTCAGCTACCTCTTCGTCTCTCTTGCTTGATCAAGAAGGTCGAGATCGTCATCGAGTTGCACGTGTGCTAAACACGGAGGTGCCGTCCGTTAAACGCTACACCTGGACGGAGCTCGTGGGACGGCTTGCGATTTGGATCGCGAAGACGTTCGACTACATCAGCCGTGTTTCTTAACGCTTCCCTGAAAAGGATCGAGATGGACCTAGAGGGGGTGAATAGGTACAATACCAAATTTTAATAATTACTTAGCAATTTTAGGCAAAAGTGCGGAATATGTGTGTAGGCCTAATAATTGCTATGACACAGAGTAAGCTATTTAGAGTGAAGTAAGACAAGCGGTAAACAATAATCAAGTACAAGTGCGTAATAAGGATTAACACAAGTAGAGAGTTAGGGTTAGGAATAACCGAAACTTCAAGAGAGACAAGGATGTATCCCGATGTTCACTTCCTTCGAGGGAAGCTACGTCACCGTTAGAGGGGCGGATGTTACCACGAAGGCACACCAACGCCACGAAGGCTCACCCTATTCTCCCTTTGAGATAACTCCACGAAGGCGTTTCTCAACCACTAGTGGTAAGCCTTGAGGTGGCTTCCAAACCTTCACAAACTTTCCGGGGGAAATCACAACTGTTTGATTCCTCTCCGAAGACTCCTACCGCCTAGGAGTCTCCAACCTCCAAGAGTAACAAGATCACGGGGATTGCTCAAATCACAAATCACTTTGGTGGGAAGGAGGAGAGGGAGACGATCTATCTTTTGATTGGAACAACACTCAAAGGGACTCACAAATGCTCTTGGGATCTAGGATTTGTTGTAGAAAAGAGTGGGTGAGAAGAAAGGTGTTATTGGATGTATTCTAGCTGTGTTGAACACCCTCTCACGAGGTGGGAGAAGAGTATATATAGTGGGGAGTGAAAAACAGCCGTTGGGGACACTTTAAGTCACACAAGGTCTGGACGTCTGACAGTTTCTGGAAGTCCGGGCGTCCGCGAGGGGTTGGACGTCCGATAGGGGTCGGTCGTCCGAGGCCTGTAGATATGACTGAAAATACTGTGAATTGAACAGCGACCGGACGTCCGGAGAGGACCGGAAATCCGAGTTATTCGACTCAACTTCTTCTGGTGGGAGGTTCCGGATTTCCGAAGGGGGACGGACGTCCGGCCCTCGGACGTCCGTAGGGAGCCGGAAATCCGAGTTATAGAGCTCATGTTCTTCTGGTGCAGGGCTCCGGATTTCCGAGGCTGGCCGGACGTCCGGCCCTCGGATGTCCGGAGGGAGCCGGAAATCCGAGTTATATGACTCAAATACTTCTGGTGGAGGGCTCCGGATTTCCGAAGCCTGCCGGTCGTCCCGCCCTCGGACGTCCGGAGGGAGCCGGAAGTCCGAGGCAATAGACCTGTTTTGAGATAGGAACAGAGTGGAGAATATGTGGTATTGGGTATGACAGTGAAGATGTGGTATGAGCAAGTTCATCGCAAAACCTGTGATCCCCTCTTAATAGTGTGGGATCCCTATACTCAATATTAGTAAACTCAAAAGAATAGTCTACATCATATTTTCTTAATCCCGAGCCTTCTCGAAATATAAATCCCGATCTTCTCAGACCACATTTGACACATAATTCTCAATCTACTAAAGTACTTGCCATCCTGAGATACACTCAACAAATAGGATTAGTTTCCTATGTATGTGTTGCCATTAACACCAAAAGTCGATTAGGGGCATAGCATGCACTTTCAATCTCCCCCTTTTTGGTAGTTGATGACAACATATACATAGGTCTGAAAAAGATGTAACATACATTATAGCCTAGGAGATATTTAGTACGGAGCTCCCCCTTAGTATGTGCATGATAAAATATCGGAGCTCCCATTTAATGTAGTGTATCGAACATATAATGGATCAACATGTAAGGATAATAAATCATCATAGAAAGACAATATAGAAAGACAATAGATCAGCATAGAAGTAATGGAGCAAAAACATAATAGTCTATGATGATATCATAGCAATCCATAGCAATCACAATCATTCATAAATAGCCATACATGAGTTTATCCATTACACTAAATCTCCAAAGACTAAAAGCTACGATACATTACTCCCCCTTTGGCACCAAGTACCAAAAAGGGAGGCACCAACAGCATCAACCATGCTCAGAGCTCATCAGCATCACCATCAGCATCATCCTCATCGTCAGGCAAGCCACTGCCACCAGCCTCGTCAAGGAAATCAGCCCACTCAGGACCAGATGGGAAGCCAAAATCAGAAGGAGGAGCAGCAGGAGGAGCCTCATCATCACTCACATCAACAGTGCCCGAGGCTCTCAGACGAGCCTTGAGGGCATTCTTGGAGGAGACTAAGCGAGAAACCACATCATGGGTTTGACCACACTGGAAAGAGACAGCCTTCATCATAGCAGAATGTGCCTTGTCAGGGAACTTGGAAATGCGACCGAGAGGAGCGGAGCTAGATGAGGGGGTGGCTGACCGGGCAGCAGTGCGGCGAGTGGATGTGGAGGATGGGGCTTTCTTGGGAGCATAGTTATCCGCCATGTGAGCGGGAATGACCCACTTGCGATGTGTGTGAGTGAAAGCAACAGAGAAATCAGCAACATGATTAATAAGAGCCTGGATGAAGGGGGCATGAGGAAAGGCTCGCTTGTATTGAAAGCTAGCAAGCCGAATCTCATGCCATAGAAAGTGAGGCACATTAATTTTGCTCCTGGGGTGCTCGTCTAAGTGAGACATGATGTCAATGCAGTAGCCACTACAAGAGCCCTTATCACTCATCTTGGGATAGAGGGTGCGGATAAGACACTGAAAGATGATGAAGTAAGGTGAGCGCCAGATGGATACCTGATTAAGATCCTTCATGCGTTCATCCGCATCAAGCTCACTTAGTGGTTTGAGAAGATACCCACACGCGTCAATGGACTTAGGCGCATGGTTAGGATCATCCCTATGTATTTGGAAGCCGGAGTTGCGGAAACCAAGTGCGGCAACAAATGTATCATAAGAAGTTGTGAAGCGAACGTCAGAGGTGATCCAGCTGACAGTGTAGTTTGGAGCAAAGTAGCATGTGGCATAGAACTGGTGAATGGCAGCAGCATTAAAGTCGCGATGAAAGGCAAACTGGGCGGCAAGCCCCGATGCCTCAATAAGCTCAATGGCACCCGGGTATTTCGCCGGGTGCATGCGAATATGCTCAAGATCTATATAGAGATGAACAGACAAACCCTTAGGAACTATGACTGTGTAAAAATGTCCGCCTGGACGTTTGTGCGGAAACGTGAGTCTGTAATGTCACGTACGACAGCGTATGGATCAATGTCACGACGGAAAGTGATGTATGAAGCCGCGCCAAGTGTGGTGAAGTTCGTGATTGCACGACCTAAAGTAGCAAGGGGTTCTAGTGAGATGCGACTAGCTTCACCTGCGGGCTGAGCAGGAGGAGGTGGTGGCATGTAGGACGCCCTGCGAGTCCCGGGCTTTGGCTTGGACCTCCGATCGACGGGCTGGTCAGGAAGATCCTCGGCGGCAAGCTCATCCTCGAAGTCAGGGTCATCACCATTAGACGACGAGGGGAGCTCTGGAGACGGAGAACGCCGGGCCGGAGAACGTCGGGCAGTCCATTTGAAGGGACGACGTGTCCCATCCGAGTCCGACCCCGTGCTAGGAGGGGCGCGAGAGGATGAGCCAGCAACGTTCTTCCGTGCGGGGAGCTTGGTCTTGGGCATGGTGCACAATGTCCTACACGGATGGAAATCCCAAATAAGTAACGAACATGGTCAAACCATAGGAACGAACATGTAGACTTGGGAGAGAGGGAGACCTTTGAGAGGGAACCTCCCGAGGGGAACGGAGGAGTACCTGTAGACGGATCACGCGGAGGAAGAAGAGGAAGAGGAGAAGGATCCGCGTAGGAGATCGGGCCGATCTCGGGTGTGGCGGCGCTGGGGAGAGCTCCTGGAGCTGGCGGCGGCTGCAGGGGAAAAATGGGGCGCGTGAGGGCTAGGGCAAAGCCCAGCCCCACGCCCATCTACTTATAGGCCCCGATGCGTCGGGCGTCCAACAGGTGTCGGACGTCCGGAGAGGATTGTGGCGTCGGACGACCGACACTCGTCGGACGACCAGAAGGAGATTTGTCGCCGGACGTCCGAGACATGTCGGACGTCCGAAAAAGAGGAGGAGGCAGGGGCTGATTCTGGATTTTTTTTTTGATGATGAGATGATGATTTGCATGGTCTCTCACAAAAATTACGAACATAGTTGCCTACAAGCATTACATATACTACTTGTGGACAGAAAGTGATTGATGCGTACTTTGTAATCTCAAAAAAAAAAGACACACTCCCCCTAAATGCATGCCCACATCAAGACACAAACATAATGTGAGTGTGTGTATGTGTGCAAGGTTTCAAGATATGTTGTCAAGCTCCAAGATACCAAGTTCACGCCTAAGTTGACAGAACCTAGCTACGCTAAGTGGCTTGGTGAAAATGTCGGCTAGCTGCATGTCGGTACCCACATGGGTAATATCAATGTCACCCTTTTGCACATGGTCTCTCAAGAAATGATACCTAATATCAATATGTTTTGTGCGAGGGTGATCAATGGGGTTCTCGGAGATCTTTATGGCACTTTCATTATCACAGAGAAGAGGAACGTGTCGATACGTGATACCATAATCCTTTAGTGTTTGCCTCATCCATAGCAGTTGGGTTGCACAGCTTGCGGCTGCAATATATTCGGCCTCGGCCGTGGAGAGAAAAACACAGTTTTGCTTTTTCGAGGACCAACTTACCAAGGAGCATCCAAGAAACTGACATGCACCGGAAGTGGATTTCCGTCCCACTTTGTCACCGGCCCAATCCGCATCGGAGTACCCAATAAGATCAAACTTTGCATCCTTGGGGTACCATAAGCCTAACTTTGGGGTGTGAACAAGGTATCTAAGAATATGCTTAACCGCCATATGATGGCTTTCCCTAGGGGAAGCTTGAAATCTAGCACATATGCCTACACTTAACATGATGTCCGGTCTAGATGCGCAAAGATAAAGTAGCGAACCAATCATGGAGCGGTAAGTAGATGGGTCAAAAGGAATACCGTTTGTGTCTTCATTTAGAACTACATCTGTGGCCATGGGTGTCTTCATTGGTTTAGCATTTGTCATATCAAAATTTTCAAGAATATCCTTGAGGTACTTAGTTTGAGACAAGAAAATCCCTTCTTGAAATTGTTGTATTTGAAACCCAAGAAAGAACTTCAAGTCCGTGTGGAGTGACATCTCAAAGGTCTTGGTCATGGAAGCCGCAAACTTCTTGCATAAATGGATGTTAGGAGAACCAAAAATGATGTCATCTACATAGATTTGGCATAAGATCAAATCACCATTTTCCCTCTTAGTAAAAAGAGTGGGATCGATCACCCCCACCACAAAGCCATCATCGAGTAGGAACTTCTTAAGATGATCGTACCAAGCACGGGGTGCTTGTTTGAGGCCATACAGAGCCTTGTGAAGTTTATATACATGGTCTTTGCGGTGAGGGTCAACAAACCCAGGTGGTTGTGATACATATACCTCTTCTTGTAGAGGACCGTTAAGAAAAAGCACTTTTCACATCCATTTGATGCAAAGTAAAACCATTGAAAGCAGCATAGGCCAATAAAATGCGAATGGACTTAAGACGAGCAACAGGGGCGAAAGTTTCACCAAAGTCCAAACCTTGAACTTGGGAGTACCCCTGTGGTACTAACCTTGCCTTGTTGCGTAGGACAGTCCCATTCTCATCTTCCTTGTTCTTGAAAATCCATTTAGTTCCAATGACATTATGTTCCTCAGTTGGTCGTTCTACCAATGACCATACTTCGTTGCGTGTAAAACTGTTTAGCTCCTCTTGCATAGCAAGGAGCCAGTCATTGTCACACAATGCATCGTGAACCCTGTGTGGCACGGTACTAGAGACAAACGAAAAGTGAGCACAAAAGTTTGTTAATTGTTTACGAGTCACTCTACCTTCCGACACGCTGGTGAGGATTTGATCAATATCAACATGACCGGCCACACGTGGCATGATGGAGGTCAAGGTTTCACGAGGTTCGATTTTGTTTCCATCATCAACGTTCTCAACATATGGATCATTTATGTGCGGAGGAAGATATTCCTCTTCGCGTTGCACCTGTTGAGATTCATCATCAAACATACCCATACTTTGGTCTACCTCTTGAAGATCAACTTGTTCTTGAGTGTGATCAGGGTGAGAGACATGTTCTCCCACTTGATCCTCAACAACTAGCATGATGTGTGTGCTAGTATCTTGTGGAGGTACGGGCAGTGAACTGTCTTGAGGATGAGAAATACTCTCATCATCTTCATCATCATCATGGGGTCTTTGTTCCATGGGAAGAAGTGCACCTACACCCATGTTTAAGATATCTTGTGGGGAGTCTTCTTCACATGCATCATTTAGATCAACTTGCTCCCCATGGGAGCGGTTAAATTCATCAAACGTCACGTCACAGGTTTCTATAACACATCCAATGGATTTGTTGTAGACTCTGTAGGCGTGAGAGTTTGACCCATAGCCAACAAAAATCCCTTCAGTTGTTTTGGATTGAAATTTTCCTAACCGTTCCCGTTTGTTGAGGATGAAACACTTGCATCCAAACACACGAAAGTACTTAACATTGGGCTTGTTCCCAGTTAGGAGCTCATATGGAGTCTTCTCCAATATTGATCGAAGGAAGAGCCGGTTTGATGCATGAGATGCTATGTTGACGGCCTCAGCCCAAAAACTATGTGGTGACTTGTATTCGTCTAACATGGACCTTGCCATTTCCACAAGTGTCCGGTTCTTCCTCTCTGCCACACCATTTTGCTGAGGGGTTTAAGGTGCGGAGTACTCATGTTCAATTCCCTAATCACTAAGAAATTCTTCTAGGGTGTAGTTCTTGAACTCAGAGCCATTATCACTTCTTACTGCCTTGATGTCCTTGTCAAACTTCCATTGGGCTTGTTTGGCAAAATCAATGAAGGTGATCTTCGTCTCGTCCTTGGACTTGAGAAAGGACACCCATATATATCTTGAGTAACCATCAACAATGACTAGGCCATACTTTTTCCCTCCAAGACTTACCCATGAAGGAGGCCCAAACAGATCCACATGAAGGAGCTCTAACGGCCTCGAAGTGGATACAATGTTCTTGGGTGGATATTTTGATTGATGTTATTTCCCAGCTATGCATGCAGTGCACACACGATCTTTCTTAAAAGATACATTTGTTAGTACAAGGATGTGATTTCCGTTTAAGAGATTTTGAAGATTTTTCATGCCAACATGGGCGAGCCGGCGATGCCACAGCCATCCCATGTCGGCCTTGGCCATTAGACAAGTTGTATGGAAGGTGCTCTCTTTCGAGAAATCAACCGTGTAAAGGTTGCCATCCAACTCTCCAACAAAGGCCACTTCGAGAGTGTCTCTCTTAAAGACTTTCACATCCGTTAGTCCAAATAATGTGTCATAACCGACGGAAGCCAATTGGCGAACTGAAAGTAATTGATATTGAAGAGATTGGACAAGCATGACATTTGCAATAGACATGTCATTAGTGATTGCCACCTTGCCCAACCCAATTACCTGCCCTTTCGACCCTCCACCAAATACAATGCTCATGTATGGTCGAATGGCTTGCATGAAGTCATAGAGCAAGTTACTATCTCCGGTCATATGATTGGTGCATCCACTATCGATCACCCATTTGGCTCCTCCGGAGAAAACAGCCTGTAACGAATTAAGACTTGGTTTGAGGTACCCATTTTGTCATGGGGCCTTTCACATTAGTTACAAGAGTCTTAGGGACCCAAATAGCATAGAATCGGAATGCATTACGAGGACCAACAAATTTAGCATAAACCTCTCCTTCCTTTGATTTGCGTAGTACATAGGATGGAGGCATGAATTCGGTTGTCTTGTTGTGAGTAGGCGAACCCCTAGTGGCCGATCCACTCACAACCTTACCTTTCTCCTTGTGTCCCTCTCGTACAAATATTTCTTTAAGAGGAGTGGTACACTTGAGAGGAGATGCACTTTTCTTGGCGGTGCTTGGGTTGAACCCAAGCCCTTCCTTGGCGAAGCCTCCATTGTGTCGACTTAAGATCTCATTGAGAGTATTTTGTCCTTGTGCACATGTCATGAGACCTCTGTCTAACTGTGCCTTTAGCGAACAGTTTTCATCAAGGATGGATGTCAGTTCACTACTAGAGTTAGTAGTGCAGGTATCAACATTAATGATAGATGAGGAGTAGGCCTTAGCTAAAGTGTCAATATAAGTAACCTTAAGTGCCTCAAAGCTCTTTGTAAGAACAGTGAGTTTCTCTTCCTTGTCTTTGAGAGACAAGGATAGACGCTCACAGTCCTTAGAAAGGGAAGCATGAGAGTTCACAAGTCGGTTTTTATCATTTAGTAATTCTTTGCACACAGATTCAGCCTTTTTCAAGGAGGCAAGATCATTAGCATGTTTATCAAGGTTTTCACCTACTTTTGAGCATAATGCATCATTTTGTGCTTCCTCATACAGGACTTTCTGCTCAAGGATTTCATTTCTTTCCTTCTCCTCAGTGATGAGGGTTTCGAGTTCCTTGATGGTATTGGTGTGCTTACTCACCATTTCCATAAGTATGCGAAACATAGTGAGCTTCTTTCCTTTAAGAGAGAACATAAATTTGTTTATTTTAGCAAACATGGGATGATCTAAGTCATTCTCCTCATAGTGATCTTCCGCATCAAGATACTCATCAGATGGAGTAGAAGCTAGACTGAAAGAGTTTAACCGTGGAGTTAACTTAACCTTATCATGGGAGCTTTGGTCTTCCTCATCTCCCATGGCAGTCTTTGCCATCAAACACTTGTGAGCGTTGCCCTTGTAGTCCTTCATATAGTTGTAGTGAACAACATCACCACTTATGTTGACTAGCCTCAAGGTGTTTTGTGTATCCTCAGCTACTCCGGCAACTCCACCAACATCTTCTGGATCTGATTCTTCTTGTGCAACCATTGCTCTTCCATCTGTCCTCTTGAGCTTGGAGTTCATAGGGTTTGGCAACTTCTTCTTTACAAAGGTCTTTGGAAACCTTGGTTTGTCTTCTCTCTTCTCATAAGGACAGTCATTGGAGAAGTGGTTGGTTTCCTCACAGTTATAGCATTTCCTTACCTTCTTCTTTGGGAATCTTCCCTTGAACTTTCCTGCACTGAACTTATTTCCAAAGAGAGCAATGTCCTCATAAGATGGGCTTTCATGAGAGTCAACATCATCACCATCTTCGCAGTCATCATCACCTTCTTCTTCTTCACTTTCTTCTTCGTCACATTCATGCTTGGCTTTCAGCAAGATTGATCTTTGATGTTGAAGTGCCATGCATGGCAAGGTGCTTTGTTGCATTTGCCTTTGACTCTTCAAATAATTGGAAAGTGGATATGATGTCATCTGGAGTCATTTCTTTGAACCCATGGTGCTGCCTCATGTCCCATACCATTTGATGGTGATACGGAGCAAGAGCGTGAAGTAACTTGTCCACAAGAAATCTCTTGGTCATATTGAAACCATCTTGCGTCTTGTCACAGTCACATGACTCAATGTCTGCGGCGAGAGTCATGAGCCGTTCTAGTAGTTGTTGGGAGATTCACCCTTTTCCATACAGAAATTCTGTAATTGCCCCTTGGCAATTTCATATTGAGCAAGCCGAAGAGTGGAGGTACCGGTCTTGGTCCTTATAATGCTATCCCACAGTTCCTAGGCACTTTTGATGTGAATGTAAGGTCTCCGTTGCTTGTCATTCATTCCTTTTCTTATGCACATGATCGCAGTGTCATTGAGATGCTTGTCATAAGTTTCTCTGGGAGTGAGGCACCTTGGATCTGCAGGATTGTACCCATGCTCGAGGATGTCCAACATCTCATCATTAGCGTACCTAAGATGATCCTGCATACCAACTCTCCACAAAGCAAAATCGGAATTGTCATCAAGCAAGGGAGGTTTTCCTCCAGGATTGTACTTAGGTTTCTCAATTTGAGATCTAGCATAAAGCCATGGAACACTGGTTTGGTTCCTTTCCGGAGGTTGTTGGCCAAATGAAGTACCATGCACATGTGGCCCTGAGGCCCTCGGGGACGTGGTTGTCCCCGTGGTTAGTGATGCCACACATTTGGACCATGGCCTCAAGAGAAGCATCATGCTCCTCTTTTTGCTTGGCAAGGGCCCGTTCCAGCTCCTCAGAGGTGAAAGACTTGACTTCCGTGGAAGTCCCGTCCCTCTGCACTGGAGCTACCGTAGCTGGAACCTCATCCATCTCGCTCTAGGGCGGTTAAGCCACAAGAATAGAGCACGAGGCTCTGATACCAATTGAAAAGGATCGAGATGGAACTAGAGGGGGGGTGAATAGGTACAATACCAAATTTTAATAATTACTTAGAAATTTTAGGCAAAAGTGCGGAATATGAGTGTAGGCCTAATAATTGCTATGACAAAGAGTAAGCTATTTAGAGTGAAGTAAGACAAGCGGTAAACAATAATCAAGTACAAGTGCGTAATAAGGATTAACACAAGTAGAGAGTTAGGGTTAGGAATAACCGAACTTCAAGAGAGACAAGGATGTATCCCGATGTTCACTTCCTTGGAGGGAAGCTACGTCACCGTTAGAGGGACGGATGTTACCACGAAGGCACACCAACGCCACGAAGGCTCACCCTATTCTCCCTTTGATATAACTCCACGAAGGCGTTTCTCAACCACTAGTGGTAAGCCTTGAGGTGGCTTCCAAACCTTCACAAACTTTCCGGGGGAAATCACAACGGTTTGATTCCTCTCCGAAGACTCCTACCGCCTAGGAGTCTCCAACCTCCAAGAGTAACAAGATCACGGGGATTGCTCAAAACTTGCTCAAATCACAAATCACTTAGGTGGGAAGGAGGAGAGGGACACGATCTATCTTTTGATTGGAACAACACTCAAAGGGACTCACAAATGCTCTTGGGATCTAGGATTTGGTGTAGACAAGAGTGAGTGAGAAGAAAGGTGTTCTTGGATGTATTCTAGCTGTGTTGAACACCCTCTCACGAGGTGGGAGAAGAGTATATATAGTGGGGAGTGAAAAACAGCTATTGGGGACACTTTAAGTCACACAGGGTCCGAACGTCCGACAGTTTCCGGAAGTCCGGGCGTCCGCGAGGGGTCGGCCGTCCGACAGGGGTCGGTCGTCCGAGCCCTGTAGATATGACTGAAAATACTATGAATTGAACAGCGACCGGACGTCCGGAGAGGACCGGAAATCCGAGTTATTCGACTCAACTTCTTCTGGTGGGATGTTCCGGATTTCCGAAGGGGGACGGACGTCCGGCCCTCGGACGTCCGGAGCGAGCCGGAAATCCGAGTTATAGAGCTCATGTTCTTCTGGTGCAGGGCTCCGGATTTTCGAGGCTAGTCGGATGTCCGGCCCTCGAATGTCCGGAGGGAGCCGGAAATCCGAGTTATATGACTCAAATACTTCTGGTGGAGGGCTCCGGATTTCCGAAGCCTGCCGGTCGTCCGGCCCTCGGACGTCCGGAGGGAGCCGGAAGTCCGAGGCAATAGACCTGTTTTGAGATAGGAACAGAGTGGAGAATATGTGGTATTGGGTATGACAGTGAAGATGTGGTATGAGCAAGTTCATCGCAAAACCTGTGATCCCCTCTTAATAGTGCGGGATCCCTATACTCAATATCAGTAAACTCAAAAGAATAGTCTACATCATCTTTTCTTAATCCCGAGCCTTCTCGAAATATAAATCCCGATCTTCTCAGACCACCTTTGACACATAATTCTCAATCTACTAAAGTACTTGCCATCCTGAGATACACTCAACAAATAGGATTAGTTTCCTATGTATGTGTTGTCATTAACACCAAAAGTCGATTAGGGGCATAGCATGCACTTTCATTCCCGCTTAGTGATCTGCAAGGGTATGTGGATCGGATTTCCCTTGTCGTAGATGATCATCACCATGGATAGGTCTTGCGTGTGCATAGGAAACTTTGTGTTTCCCATGCAACGTTCCCCCACAGTGGCATCATGAGCTAGGTCTATGCGTAGATGATATCTCGAGTGGAACACAAAGTAATTTGTGGGCGTTGATGTTCTATTTGCTACCCTCCTTAGTCTTTTCTTGATTTGGCGCTATTTTTGGATGAAGCGGCCCGAACCAACATTACTCGTACGCTTACGAGAGACCGGTTTCATCGACTAACATGCAACTTGTTGCATAATTTGACCGAGGCGGTCCTTGGAGAAGGTTAAATAGCAACTTGCATATCACCGTTGTGGTTTTCGTAAGTAAGATGCGATCATACTAGATACCCATATCAGTCACGTAAAATTTACAACTACAAATTAGAGAACGACTAACTTGTTTTTGCTTGGTATGTTGTGATTTGATATGGCCAAAGACATGATATGATATATTTGATGTATGAGATGATCATGTTGTAATAGTTAAATATCGACTTGCACATCGATGCTACGGCTACCGGCAGGAACCATAGGGTTGTCTTTAACTATTTTGCGCTTGGTGATGCTTTGCTTTATCACTAGTCAGTAGCTTTAGTAGTAACAACATAGTTAGCGCGACAACCTTGATGGCAACAGAATGATGGAGATCATGGTGTGGCGTTGGTGACTATGGAGATCATGCCGATGCTTTGGTGATGGTGATCAAGAAGCACAAGTTCATGGCCATATCATGTTACTTATGATTTCTATGTGATGTTTATCCTTTTATGCACCTTATTTTGCTTAGGACAACGGTAGCATTATAAAGTGATCCCTCACTAAAATTTCAAGATAAAATTGTGTTCTCCCCGAGTGTGCACTGTTGTGATAGTTCGTCGTTTTGAGACACCACGTAATGATCGGGTGTGATAGACTCTACGTTCACATACAACGGGTGCAAAACAGTTGCACACATGAAACACTCGAGTTAAACTTGATGAGCCTAGCATGTACAGACATGCCCTCGGAACACAAGAGACCGAAAGGTCTAACATGAATCATATAGTGGATATGATCAACATGGAGATGTTCACCATTGAAGCTAACTCAACTCACGTGATGATCGGACTTGAGTTAGTGAATTTGGATCATGTGACACTCGAATGACTAGAGGGATGTCAATTTCAGTGGGAATTTATTAGTAATATGATTAACTAAACTCAGTTATCTTGAACACAGTCTAAGTAATCTTTGCAAAATTTTATGCTGTAGCTCAATGGCTCGCGTAGTAGCAACCCTGAATTTTAATGCGTTACTAGAGAAAGCTAAGCCGAAAGATGATGGAAGCAACTTTGTTGACTGGGCTCGTAATCTGAGGCTTATCCTCATAGTTGCCCAAAAGCCATATGTCCTTGATGCGTCGCTAGGTGATGAACTACCCCAACCGGCATTGCCAGAAGTTATGAACATATGGCAAATGAGCAAGGATGACTACTCATTAGTTCAATGTGCAGTTTTGTATGGCTTAGAACAGTGACTTCAAAGACGTTTTGAACGTCATGAACCATATGAGATATTCCAGGAGTTGAATTTTATCTTTGAGAAGAATGCCCATATTGGGAGGTATGAGACCTCCGATAAGTTCTATGCTTGCAAAATGGAGGAGAACGGGTGTGTCAGTGAACATGTGCTCAGAATGTCTGGGTACTCTAACCGTCTGGCTGAGCTGGGAATTGTGCTCCCACCAGAGGCTATCACTGTCAGAGTATTTCAATCACTGCCACCTAGCTACAAATTCTTTGTGTTGAAATATAACATGCAAGGGATGAATAAGTCACTCGCCGAGCTATTTACGATGCTGAAAGTCGCTGAGTCAGAAATGTAGAAATAACATCAAGTGTTGATGGTCAATAAGACCACCAGTTTCAAGAAAAACGGCAAAGACAAGAAGGGTAACTCCAAGAAGAGTCGCAAAGTTGTTGCCCCTCCGACGAATAAACCCAAGTGTGGAGCCAAGCTGGAGACTGAGTGTTATCTTTGCAAGGGGACTGGTCACTGGAAGCGGAATTGCCCCAAGTATTTGGCTGATAAGAAGGCGGCCAATGCCAAACAAGGTATATTTGATATACATGTTATTGATGTGTACCTCACGAGCTCTCGTGGTAGTGCCTCGGTATTTGATACCGGTTCTGTTGCTCACATTTGCAACTCGAAATAGGAACTGTGAAATAAACGAAGGCTGGCAAAGGACAAAGTGACATGCACGTGGGAAATGGTTACAAGGTTGATGTGATCGCTGTCGGCACGCTCTCACTTCAATTATCATCAGGATTAGTGACGAACTTAAATAATTGTTATTTAGTGCCTACGTTGAGCATGAACATTATATCTGGATCTTGTTTATTGCGAGACGGTTACTCATTTAAGTCAGAGAATAATGGTTGTGCTATTTATATGAGTAATATCTTTTATGGCCATGCACCCAATGTGAGTGGTTTGTTCATATTGAATCGATGGTGGTGACACTCATATCCATAACATTGAGACCAAAAGATGTAGATTTAATAATGAGAGTGCCACTTTCTTGCGGCACTGCCGCTTAGGTCATATTGGTGTAAAACGCATGAAGAAATTCCATGCTGATGGTGTCGTGGGTATAAGTCTGACAGTAGAAGTACGGGGTACGAAAGTATATGGGCAGAGCCTTAGCTACGGCGAGGATGTATGAGTTTAGGCCCCTCTACGGTGGAGGTAAAAGCCCTACGTCTCAGTGCTCTTGGGAGCTTTGTGTCGAATGTATTAAGGGATTACAGCAAGTGCCAACCCCTATACCAGTGGTGAAGGGCGGCTTATATAGAGTGCGCTGCCCTTCATAATGGTCCGGTGGACAGGGGTGGAGTAGTGGTGAGTAAATGTTGGCGTTACTGGTAACGTAAGCCTTAAATGCTAGTTATAGTGTATGAAAACGTATGACCGTTGCCCTCCTGGGAGGTTACGATGTACAGAGTGGATTCCAGTTGGCACGTTAGATAGCCTCTGAGTGGACCGTTGCTGACTGGATGATGGGGGCGTCCTTAGTTCAGTCGGAACTGTCTAAGGGCCTTGTCCCCTATGAAGGGTAGTCCTTGGGTAGGACCTATAGGGCAGACCTATGACCCTACCCTGGGACTATAACCCCATCATTAGTCCTTGAATGGATCGGGGCTGGAACGATGAAGTGATGTCCGGAGTTTGGAGCCGACTGGTATTGAGATGATCTTAGCGTTGTCTGCCTCGATCCATTTTATCTTTGCGGCTAGTGATCCGAGTGAATATGCAAGCGAAATGAACCATGAGGGACCGATTGCTTCCGCGGAATCTTTCGACGAGACCGGTCATACTGACAGCGCCGGATTTTCCGGGATTCTCGTATTTCGGTTGTCGCGCGCTCAGCGGGGATGACGGCATCGCCATCGAGTAGATTTCGCCTCGTCGATTACCGCGTCGCGATCTTCTCCACTAATATTGCAGCGGCCCGTTGGGAGGATAAGATCTTGCGCCCACCTGTAGGTGACTCAGTCGGAGGCCTTTTAAAGCCTTCCTGGTGGACCTTCCTGTTGCGTTGCTCGTCTTCCTCCCATTAATCTCGCCCCCCCTCCCACAACCTCCTGCACACCTCTAGCCACCTCCTTCCTCTCCTCCTCTGCGGATCCGCCGCCCTCGCCATGATGAAGGTGCAGACCAGCAAGCTTGAGGCGAAGAAGAAGGGGGCGGCCTCCACTCAGCAGCGGAAGCGGGCGTTGTCGGCGGGCTGGATCCAGGGGACTTCCTCCCCTCCACGGTGAGGGAGACCGACGTGCTGGAGCTGGTGGAGCACGGCATGGTCGTCAATAAGTCTTGGAGGCTGCCGGAAGATGAGATGGAGCCGGCGCCGAGGGAGGGGGAGCGCGTACTGCTGCTCAGCCACGTGGCCAGAGGTTTCTCCCTGCCTCCCCATCCTTTCTTCCGAGGTATTATGAACTAGTTCGGGACGCAGCTCCATCACTTTCCGCCGAATGCGATAGCTCATCTTTCCGCATTCATCACCCTCTGCGAGTGTTTCATAGGATGTCCTCCCCACTAGGGGCTCTTCAAATATGTTTTCCCTGCTAGATCTCAAACGATTAAGAAACTTAGCCAGTCTGATGATAAGACACACATCCTCCAGCTCTGCGGGGGTTTAGGATTTCAGAAGAAAGCGAAAAGTAGTTATCCCTCCCTTCAGCTATCCGAGTCGGTTAGGAACTGGCAATCATCCTGGTTCTATTGCGAGGACATTGCATGTCCGAATGCTCTGAGTGGGTTACCACCCTTTAGTTTAGACCGTCCAGGCCCTCCCAGGAAGCTAGCGCTCTCTAAGGGAGAAAAAACCCAGATCCAGCCTTTGATCGACGCGCTGATAACCGTCGTCCGGAACGGAGTCACCGGCATGGACCTGTTGGAGACTTTTCTGGGTCGACGCATCCAGCCGCTCCACGCCCGAGACCACGCAATGTGGCATTACACGGGGCCTTCGGATACCACTCGGTCCCATCCTGAAGACGTGAGCGAGGAGACCGTGGGTGCGTGGGTCCGCAGCATCACGGGCACATGTGATAACCCCGTGGGAGCTCGGCGGGTGAAGGCCTTCCGCGCCCAAAATCCTCCTCTGAATGAGGTGAGTACATGTTGTCGAGTGCTTTTAACCTTCTCGGTTTTATTGCTTTTCTTGGCTTGCTGACTGACGTTGCCGACTGTGTTTTGTGCAGGAGTGGACGAACTGGCATTCTGCACTCTCAGGTGGGGATCCGGTCGAGGAAGAAGAAGGCAGCATGGAGGGTAGCGCGGTTAGTGCCGTGTACGTCTTTGACAGTAGGGAGATGGAGGAAACAGAAGAGGAGGAGGAGGAGAGTGAAGAGCAGAGCTCGTCACCCTCACCACCAGAACACCGAACCAAGCACCGTCATGACCCCGCTGTTCCGCCGGCTCCTCCCGTGGCCCCGAGTGCTCGGAGTGTGAAGATAACCAGGGGTTCTTCTGCCGAGCCCGTGGATCAGCCGTCCAAGGTGGCTAAACCGAGCGGGTCTAAACCTCAGAAAGCTTGGCCCCGGATGAGGATCGTTGTTCCGGTCGCCTCAGCGTAAGTATTTTTGCTCTTCCATCTTCCTTCGGTATCCGATTGGAATCTTCTTTTTGGGAATTCATGTTTACCCGTCGAATGGATTTGACTCAACAGAGCTGCTACCTCCGCCACCTCTCTGCCGCGTCAGAGTGACGATCCCATGGACACTGATGACGCCGCCACGTCCCAGCAAGGTACGTTGTCACGACTCCGAGAGCTGTATTACCGTTTCACGAGTGTTGTCTTTGATCTTGATCTTTTCTGTATTTTTATTTTGTTCAGTAGGGCTTCCTTCGGAGGTGATCCATCTGGACGACGACGACCAAAGGGGGTCGGAACCAGCTTTGGCGCCTGTCCCTAGAGTTATCCAACCTGCTGCCAACCCCGCCATGAGCGTGCCGCCGACTGAGACGGTGGCCTTCACGGCGGAACCGACTGGAGCAGAGCTCGGGATGCCCAGGGAGCTAGGGCGCCTTCTGCCACGCCGGGTCCGTCGACTGTTCACTATGATGCCCGACGCCTCCCGGAAGATCAAGTAGGAGCCACCAAGGACGCCATGGTACAAGTGGAGCTGATGGTGGGCGAAGCCAAGGGAGCATATGACTCCGTTGCGTCCCTGTACAAGAAGAGCTTGGAGCTTCGGGATGATATCCGAGTAAGTGCGCTAGTAAGTGTTTACATTCCTCTTGGTGCCTACTGAGGGTTTTGGCTGCATACTCGGATACAGTAGGTTAATTTTCCAGTGGGTTCACTCCGAGTGAACCCAGTGGGTGTAGTCCCCGAGACTTCTGCCGAGTGTTTGCACCGGCAGTTGTCTTTATATGTATTTTCCATAATCTCTACATATCACAGCTGATCTGCCCGAATGGTACCAGTGGGGGCACGCCGAGTGCACCCACTGGGTGTAGTCCCCGAGAGTAGTGTTACTCGGGTCGAGTAATAGTAGTCTCATAGTGTTGTTGGTTTGCTATGGAGCTCAATGGGACCGACCTGTTCGAGCTTCATACCAGTGGGGTCACTCTCAGTGAACCCACTGGGTGTAGTCCCCGAGACCGCTGTCGATTACTTGCATCGGCAGGGGTCTGAAGAATCTTGAGTTTTGATTGTTTTGTCATATCTGTCGAGACTTTTTCCTTGTTGAATCTGGTTGATCCTCCTTTTGTGTCTCTTTGACAGAAGACTTGTGAAGTGGGATCGGCCTATAATGCTCTGATGGCTGAGAAGACTCAACTTGCTGCCGACTTGGAGGTAGCTGCGAATGATATGGCTGGCATGAAGAAGGCTCTCGTTGAACGAGAAATATCTTTGGAGGAATCTCGGGAGACTAACAAGGCACTGTTAGCCGAGTTAGAAAATATGAAGAAGGAGAGATGTGAATGGGTGGGTGAGCTGAAGTCAACGAACGCTCGGTGCAAAGCGCAGGAGAAATACGTCGGCGACTGGGCAAAGAAGATGGTCGCACTGCTTGGTGGTAAGTTGCTTGCCGAGTGCTCTTTGACTTTGGAGTTCACTCCGCGCTTATTTTCTCCTTGTGTTTTCTTTGCAGATTTCTGTCGGGACGTTGAAGCCGAGACCACCGAAATTGAACTGGCGCTTGGGCAAACGAATGTTCCACTCGGTGATGAAGCTAACCGGGACATGTTCCGACTGAATTCCCGCCTTAACAAGGTGGGTCCTTTCGTTGGTCGCCTGTGAGAAGTTGTCGGCTGAATTGACAAAGAGTTGTGGCCTAAAGATGACTCCCGGAATGAGATAGAGGGGTTGATGACTCGACTGGAGGATGTTCCAAGTAGAGTGCAGGCATGGAAGAAGTCTGTCGCTCGGTGTGGCGCGGACGTGGCGCTATCTCTGGTCCGAGTGCATTGTAAGGAAGCCCATGAAGACAAGCTGAAGACGTTGCAGGTCGCCAACACCAAGAAGCTTCGATTTGAAGACTTCATGGAGACCTTCCTCGACACGGCCACTCGGATTACAGATGGAATCGACCTCGACACCTTCATGGAGCCTGCCAGCCCCGGCGATGCTTGATTGACTTTATGCCGAACGCGCATTTACGTCGGTATGCCGAGTGGATTTTGTATTAAACTTTGGCCACTGCTGTTGGCCGGTACATTCGTGGATCAGTGTGGATAAACTTGATTCACACCGAGCCGACTGATCGTTGAACTCAATTTGAATTCGAACCGGATCTTTTCCTCTTCTTTCGCTGAGTTTTTTTTGACACGACTTTGGCTCGTGGTTTTTGTTTAGGAGACTCAGCTAAGCCTCCGAGTGTAACTTGTGTGCCCACTCGGAGGAAGCTCTTTACTTAGGCAACTCTAGCTCGCAGCTAAGTCCTCGAGTGTGACTTGAAATGCACACTCGGAGCAAGTTGTTTGCTTAGGCGACGCTGGGTCGCAGTTAAGTCCCCGAGTGTGACTTTTGGTGCACACTCGGAGCAAGTTGTTTACTTAGGCGACTCTGGGTCGCAGCTAAGTCCCCGAGTGTAACTTTTGGTGCACACTCGGAGCAAGTTGTTTACTTAGGCGACTCTGGGTCGCAGCTAAGTCCCCGAGTGTGACTTTTGGTGCACACTTGGAGCGAGTTGTTTACTTAGGCGACTCTGGGTCGCAGCTAAGTCCCCGAGTGTGACTTTTGGTGCACACTCGGAGCAACTTGTTTACTTAGGCGACTCTGGGTCGTAGCTAAGTCCCCGAGTGTGACTTTTGGTGCACACTCGGAGCAAGTTGTTTACTTAGGCGACTCTGGGTCGCAGCTAAGTCCCCGAGTGTGACTTTTGGTGCACACTCGAAGCGAGTTGTTTACTTAGGCGACTCTGGGTCGCAGCTAAGTCCCCGAGTGTGACTTTTGGTGCACACTCGGAGCAAGTTATTTACTTAGGCAACTCTGGGTCGCAGCTAAGTCCCCGAGTGTGGCTTTTGGTGCACACTCGGAGCAAGTTGTTTACTTAGGCAACTCTGGGTCACAGCTAAGTCCCCGAGTGTGACTTTTGGTGCACACTCGGAGCGAGTTGTTTACTTAGGCGACTCTGGGTCGCAGCTAAGTACCCGAGTGTGACTTTTGGTGCACACTCGGAGCGAGTTTTTTACTTAGGCGACTCTGGGTCGCAGCTAAGTCCCCGAGTGTGACTTTTGGTGCACATTCGGAGCGAGTTGTTTACTTAGGCGACTCTGGGTCGCAGCTAAGTCCCCGAGTGTGACTTTTGGTGCACACTCGGAGCGAGTTGTTTACTTAGGCGACTCTGGGTCGCAGCTAAGTCCCCGAGTGTGAATTTTGGTGCACACTTGGAGCGAGTTGTTTACTTAGGCGACTCTGGGTCGCAGCTATGTCCCCGAGTGTGACTTTTGGTGCACACTCGGAGCAAGTTGTTTACTTAGGCGACTCTGGGTCGCAGCTAAGTCCCCGGGTGTGACTTTTGGTGCACACTTGGAGCGAGTTGTTTACTTAGGCGACTCTAGGTCGTACCTAAGTCCCCGAGTGTGACTTTTGGTGCACACTCAGAGCGAGTTGTTTCCTTAGGCGACTCTGGGTCGCAGCTAACTCCCCGAGTGTGACTTTTGGTGCACACTCGGAGCGAGTTGTTTACTTAGGCGACTCTGGGTCGCAGCTAAGTCCCCGAGTGTGACTTTTGGTGCACACTCGGAGCGAGTTGTTTACTTAGGCGACTCTGGGTCGCAGCTAAGTTCCCGAGTGTGACTTCTGGTGCACACTCAGAGCGAGTTGTTTACTTAGGCGACTCTGGGTCGCAGCTAAGTCCCCGAGTGTGACTTTTGGTGCACACTCGGAGTTAGTTTTTTAGACCGGAGTCTGCAAACGTGGAAGAATTTTGAATCGGCAAGAAATTAATACGCTTTGTATTACTTCGATGACATTTGTTCTTTACATTGTCTCTGTAGGCGGTTATGTGTAGAAGCGCTTCAGTAGATCTCCATTCCATGCTCGCAGCTCGTCCGTCTCCCTGTCGAGGTTGTAGAGTCGATACGCTCTGTTGTTCAGCACCTTAGAAATGATGAACGGTCCTTCCCAGGGGGGAGCCAACTTGTGTGGTCTCTGTTGATCCACTCGGAGCACCAGGTCGCCTGCTTGGAACGTGCGGCTCCTGACGTGCCGCGCATGAAATCGCCGCAGATCTTGCTGATAAATTGTTGAACGGATCAATGCCATCTCACGCTCCTCTTCTAAAAGGTCTACTCTGTCTTGCCTGGCTTGCTCTGCTTCGGCTTCGGAGAAGAGTTCGACTCGTGGAGAGTTGTGAAGCAAGTCACTCGGAAGGACTGCCTCTTCTCCATAAACAAGGAAAAACGGGGATCGTCCTGTCGATCTATTCGGAGTTGTTCGGAGGCCCCACAACACCGAAGGCAGCTCGATGACCCATGCGCCGGCGGCATGTCCAACTTCCCGCAGGAGTCGAGGCTTCAACCCTTGAAGAATGAGTCCATTCGCCCGCTCCGCTTGTCCATTTGTTTGGGGGTGCGCAACGGATGCAAAATCCACTCGAATACCTTGGCCTGCGCAAAAACCTTTGAACTCGTCCGAGTCAAAGTTTGTGCCATTGTCAGTGATTATGATGTGTGGAACCCCGTATCTGGCGATGATGTCTCTGATAAATTCGATGGTCGTAAGGGCGTCAAGCTTCTTGATTGGCTTGGCTTCAATCCACTTGGTAAACTTGTCGACTGCTACCAGTAGATGGGTGAATCCTCCTTGGCCTGTTCTGAATGGTCCGACTGTATCTAATCCCCACACGGCAAATGGCCAAGAAAGGGGAATTGTCTTCAGCGCGGACGTTGGCTTGTGGGACTTGTTTGAATAGAACTGACAACCTTCGCAATGGTCAACTATATCTTTTGCCATTTCATTCGCCTGCAACTAGAAGAAACCAGCTCCGAATGCTTTGGCGACGATTGCCCTAGAGGAGGCATGATGGCCGCAGGTTCCCGAGTGAATTTCTTCCAAAATAAACCGACCCTCCTCAGGAGAGATACACCGTTGAAGGACGCCTGCAACACTTTCTCTGTATAACTGGTCATCAACGACGGTGAAGGACTTCGACCTGCGAACGATCTGCCTAGCTTGGACCTCGTCTTCCGGTAACTCTTGCCTCAGGATGTACGCAATGAATGGCACAGTCCATTCGGGAATGACAGCTAGAATCTCCATGACCAGGTCAACCACAGCGGGAACCTCGACTTTAGTCTGATCTGTTGAGGTCTTCGGTTGCACAGGTTCCTCTGTAAAAGAATCTTCTTTTACCGAGGGGAGGTGTAGGTGCTCGAGGCAGACATCACTCGGGACAGGTCTCCGTGTGGATCCAAGTTTTGCCAATTCATCTACTGCTTGGTTTTTCAGTCAGGGAACATGGTGAAGTTCCAGACCTTCGAACTTCTTTTCGAGCTTTCTTATTGTGTTGCAGTATGCAGTCATGGTGGGGTTCCTTACATCCCACTCCTTCATTACTTGATTAACCACTAGATCTGAGTCGCCATAGACCATCAGGCGACGGACGCTGAGTGTGATGGCCATGTGCAACCCGTAAAGGAGAGCTTCGTACTCTCCTTCGTTGTTGGAAGAATCAAAATGGATCTGCATCACATACTTGAGTTTATCACCTTTCGGGGATATGAGCACTACGCCGGTGCCGGAGCCATTCAACATCTTGGACCCATCGAAGAACATGGTCCAATGAGCCGAGTAGATGTGAGTCGGTTGCTGTTGTTCTACCCATTCTGCTATGAAGTCGGCAAGAGCTTGAGACTTTATAGCTTTCTTGGCTCCGAACTTGATGTCGCAGTATAGCATCTCCATTGCCCACTTTTCCACTCGGCCTGATGCGTCCCGATTGTGGAGAATTTCCGCCAACGGAGCATCAGATACGACAGATACCGAGTGGTCTTGGAAATAATGAGCCACCTTCTTTGCAGTCATGTAGATCCCATAAATAAGCTTCTGATAATGGGGATACCTCTGCTTGGAAGGAGTCAGGACTTCGGAAACATAATATGCTGGCCGCTGAACCTTGTACGCTTTGCCTTCTTCTTCGCGTTCGACTATCAGAATGGTGCTGACGACTTGATTTGTAGTCGCGATGTACAGAAGAAGGGGTTCTTTACTGAGCGGGGCAGTAAGAACCGGCTGGGTGGAAAGCAGGGCTTTGAGGTCGTCGAATGCGGTTTGGGCTTCGTCTGTCCACTTGAAGGTATCCGACTTCTTCATGAGTCGGTACAGAGGTAACGCCTTCTCGCCGAGTCGAGCGATAAACCTGCTCAAAGCCGCCAGGCAACCTGTGAGCTTTTGTACGTCATGTACTCTTACCGGCCACTCCATTCGAACAATGGTCCCGATCTTTTCATGGTTGACATCGATCCCTCGTTCAGAAACGAAGAAACCGAGTAACTTCCCGCAGGGAACGCCGAATGAACACTTGGCTGGGTTGATCTTGATATCGTACCTACGTAGGTTGGCGAATGTTTCTGCCAAGTCAGTCAGCAGGTCGGAACCTTTGCGTGACTTGACTACGATATCGTCCATATATGCCTCCACATTTTGACCAATCTGGTCTAGGAGGCATTTTTGGATCATTCGCATAAAAGATGCTCCTGCATTTTTCAAACCGAATGGCATAGTGATGTAATAGAAGCACCCGAATGGGGTGATGAAAGATGTTTTTAATTCATCTGGACCATACAGACGGATCTGATGATAGCCCGAATAGGCATCAAGGAAGGATAAGCGCTCGCAACCCGCAGTCGAATCAACGATTTAATCAATGCGGGGTAGCGGGAAGTGGCCTTTCGGACAGACCTTATTAAGGTGCTTGAAATCGATGCACATACGGAGAGACTTGTCCTTCTTGGGCACCATGACAACATTAGCGAGCCACTCGGAGTGGTGTACCTCGCGAATGAAGTTGGCTGCCAGAAGTTTAGCTACCTCCTCTCCGATTGCTTTTCTCTTGTGCGCGGTGGACCGACGCAGGCGTTCTCGGACGGGCCGAGCGGCAGGATCCACATGCAGTCGGTGCTCAGCCAACTCCCTGGGTACACCTGGCATGTCAGCAGGCTTCCATGCAAAAATGTCCCAGTTCTCACGGAGGAATTGGATGAGCTTGGCTTCCTATTTTGGATCAAGGGTGGTGGAGATGTTTGTTGGGGCGGCGGTGGCATCCGTCGGGTGGATGCTTACTTTCTTCGTGTCTCCCGTCGACTGGAATGCGGACTCGGAAGCTTGCTTCTTTGAACGCATCAGGTCGGAGGGGTCGGCAATCTTCTTGTACTCATCCAACTCGAGTACAACAATCTGATGGTCTGCAATTCTCGACCCTTTCTGCAGACACTCCTCGGCCCGCTGCCAATTGCATGTGACAGTAATCACGCCTTTGGGACCAGGCATCTTCAGCTTCAAATATACATAACATGGACGGGCCATGAAACGTACGTATGCCGGACGTCCCAGAATGGCATGGTATGCACTCTGGAAATCTACCACCTCGAATGTTAACTTCTCTTTGCGGAAGTTCTTGTGAGAGCCGAAAACGACATCCAACGCAATCTGGCCGAGTGATTTGGCCTTTCTTCCTGGGACGACTCCATGGAAATGCTTACTGCTCTCGCTAAGTCTGGACATCGGAATGCCCATTCCCTTGAGAGTATCGGCGTACATGATATTCAAGCCGATGCCGCCGTCCATGAGGACTTTGCGCAGCCTAACTCCTTCCACCACCGGGTCGACGACCAGAGCTTGTCTCCCTGGGATGGGTACGTGTGATGGGTGGTCTGACTGATCAAAAGTGATTGCAGTCTGTGACCACTTGAGGAACGTGGGAGTGGATGGGGTTGCCATGTTTACCTCCCTGTTCACCAGCTTCAGTCGACTTTTGCTTTCTACATCAGCAAAAATCATTAACGTTGCATGGACTTGAGGGAACGGATCCCCCTTGTCCTCATCATCTTGCTCGGTGTATTTCTCACTCGGTTGTCCTTCACCGAATCCTTGGATCAGGAGGCGACACTGCCGAGTGGTATGTCTCGGCAATATGACATTGCCTTCTTCATCTGTCTTCGTGTGGATTGGACACGGTTGATCTAGGATGGAATTTCCTGACTGTTTCTTCTTGGGGTGTACTGTGGTTTCCCCTTGCCTTTGGACTTAGCGTTTGTAATGACTGTCGCCTCTGCTTGCGGAGTGGATTGGGCTTTCTATTTCTGCTTCCGACTGCTGCTCCCATCTCCGTCGGCGACTGACTTATGCTTGCCGCTACGTATGCGGTCCTCCTCTTCGCCATTCGCATAGCGCACGGCTATCTCCATCATCTTGCTCATGGAGATGTCGCCTGTCCGACCAAACTTCAGGTATAGATCTCTGTACCGAACGCCTGCCTTGAAGGCGCAGACTGCTTGGTGTTCTGTAACATTCTCCACCGTGTGGTAGAGGGTTGTCCAGCGCTGGATGAAATCGCGCAAGGGCTTGTTTTGCTTCTGGACATAGTGCTGAAGCTCTGTGAGACTAGCAGGGCGTTTGCGCATACCCTCGAAGGTCATGATGAAGACTCGGGACAGATCTGCCCAACTGTAAATGCTTGATGGAGCTAACTGGTTTAGCCAAGCTCGAGCCGAACTGTCGAGCATCAGTGGGAGATGTTTCATGGCGACATGGTCATCTCCGCCACCGATCTGGACCGCCACTCTGTAGTCGTCTAACCAAGTTTCTGGTTTGGACTCTCCTGTGAATTTGCTGATTCCCGTCGCCAATCGGAAGTTGGGAGGGATGTCAGCCGAGCGAATGGCCCGACTGAAACACTCGGGACCAGAAACAACGGTCCTGCTTCCACTCGGATGATCTCTATTGTGACCATCATGGTGGGCTTGGCTTCTATCAACCTTCTTCTGAGCTATATACCCTCTTGCATCATGCCTTTGATCATGCGCGCCACCGCCCGGACGATGATCATCGTAATGCCGGGGTCCGTAAGGCTCACTCCGCGGACGAGTACGCGAACAGTGACGATCTTCGGGATGAGACCGAATGGAAAGAGGATTCCGACTCTCGTCCCTGGAACGATCGTTCCAGAGGCTGCCCCCTCTGCGACGCTGGTGAGAGCTGGGACTGAAAACCGACCGATGTGTGTTCGCTTGAACGGAACTGTTGTGGATCTTGTTGTGCAACTGGGAGACCGCCGAGTTTTGCTGTTGCACCGTATGTAACAAGGCACGGATCTGCTCGATTCCTCTACCAGCCTTTGAATCAGTCGGCGGGAGAGAATCAGCGATCCTGGTGGCTGCAGCCAAGTTGAGGATGGGTGTGCGGAACACCTTGACGTTGCTCTGGCGAGCGCGTCGACTGGAAGAACGAGGGTGCTGACGACGAGCGTCGGATGATTCTCCGGCCTCACGCTCGTTCCGACCAGTCCCAGAGGGACTTTCGTGGGAATTTGCCATGAGTACTTCGGCTGCAGGCCCGTGACCCTGATACTCGGAAGGTAGTTCAGTCGGAACTGACTCCAAGCACTAGGATGACCGCGGGACCACAACCGATTCGAGCACCGCCACTTGAGAGGACATGTTTTGTCACGCTAGGGCGTGTCGCACCCAACGCTGGAGCCGCGAACGACCGGATCTCTTATTGCGACACGTGACGGGGGCGAAGATCGACACTGGGGTCAATGGCTGGAGAAGAAGAACGCCGCAGGAACTGGCACGGAAGTGCGTAGCCCCGCGACTCAGAAGCGTCTCGATGTCGAGGGGCGCATCCTGAAGCCATGCCGAATCATCGGCAATGAAGGAGAGTGCACCGAAGAGGATCTCATGACCCATGCACAGATCTCCGCCGGATGACATGACGAAAAGATGAAATCGCAAACTCGCCGGAAGTCGCTTAGACGCCTGCCCCACGGTGGGCGCCAACTGTCGTGGGTATAAGTCTGACAGTAGAAGTACGGGGTACGAAAGTATATGGGCAGAGCCTTAGCTACGGCGAGGATGTATGAGTTCAGGCCCCTCTACGGTGGAGGTAAAAGCCCTACTTCTCAGTGCTCTTGGGAGCTTTGTGTCGAATGTATTAAGGGATTACAGCAAGTGCCAACCCCTGTACCAGTGGTGAAGGGCGGCTTATATAGAGTGCGCTGCCCTTCATAATGGTTCGGTGGACAGGGGTGGAGTAGTGGTGAGTAAATGTCGGCGTTACTGGTAACGTGAGCCTTAAATGCTAGTTATAGTGTATGAAAACGTATGACCGCTGCCCTCCTGGGAGGTTACGATGTACAGAGTGGATTCCAGTCGGCACGTTAGATATGCTCCAAGTGGACCGTCGCCGACTGGATGATGGGGGTGTCCTTAGTTCAGTTAGAACTGTCTAAGGGCCTTGTCCCCTATGAAGGGTAGTCCTTGGGTAGGACCTATAGGGCAGACCTATGACCCTACCCTGGGACTATAACCCCATCAGATGGACTTTTGGAGTCACTTGATTTTGAATCACTTGACACATGTGAACCATGCCTCATGGGCAAGATGACTAAGACTCTGTTCTCCGGAACAATGGAGCGTCCTAGTGACTTGTTGGAGATCATACATACTGATGTGTGCGGACCGATGAGCATAGAGGCGTGCGGTGGATATCGTTATTTTCTCACCTTCACGGATTATTTGAGTAGATATGGTTACATTTACTTGATGAAGCACAAGTCTGAAATGTTTGAAAAGTTCAAGCAATTTCAAAGTGAAGTAGAAAATCATCGTAACAAGAAGATCAAAATCCTACGATCTAATCGAGGAGGCAATTATCTGAGTTACGAGTTTGGTGCTCACTTAAGACAATGTGGAATTGTTTCATAGTTGACATCGCCTCGAACACCACAACGTAATGGTGTGTTCGAACGTCGTAATCGTACTTTATTAGATATGGTGTGTTCTATGATGTCTCTTACCGATTTGTCGTTATCATTTTGGGGCTATGCATTGGAGACACCTGCATTCACTGTAAGTAGGGCACCATCAAAATCCGTTGAGATGACACCATATGAACTGTGGTATGGCAAGAAACCAACATTGTCGTTTCTTAAAGTTTGGGGATGTGATGCTTATGTCAAAAAGCTTTAGCCTGAAAAGCTGGAACCCAAAGCAAAAAATGCGTCTTCATAGGATACCCAAAAGAGACAGTTGGGTATACCTTCTATCTTAGATCCGAAGGCAAAGTGTTTGTCGCTAAAAATGGAGCATTTCTTGAGAAAGAAATTCTCTCGGAAGAATTGAGTGGGAGAAAGATAGAACTTGATGAGGTTGTAGAACCTTTGCTTCAACCAGATGCTGGCGCAGGACAGAAAGAAGTTTATGTCAAAGCTACACCAGTTGAAGAGGAAGCTAATGATGATGATCATGAAACTTCATATCAAGTTGCTATCGGACCTCGTAGGTCGACAAGGGCACGTACTGCTCCTGAGTGGTACAGGAATCTTGTCTTATCAGTTATGTTGTTAGACAACAATGAACCTACGAGCTATGGAGAAGCAATGATGGGCCCAGATTCCAACAAATGGTTAGAGGCCATGAAATCCGAGATAGGATCTATGTATGAAAACAAAGTATGGACTTCGGAAGTATTACCTGAAGGGCGAAAGGTCATTTACAACAAATGGATCTTTAAGAAGAAGACGGACGCAGACGCTAATTTGACCGTCTTTAAAGCTCGACTTGTGGCACATGGTTTTTCACAAGTTCAAGGAGTTGACTACGATGAGACTTTCTCACTCGTACTGATGCTTAAGTCTGTCACAATCATGTTAGCAATAGCTGCATTTATCGATTATGAAATTTGGCAGATGGATGTCAAAATAGCGCTCCTTAACGGGTTTCTTAAGGAAGAGTTGTATATGATGCAACTGGAAGGTTTTGTCGATCCAGAGAATGCTGACAAAGTATGCAAACTCCAGTGACGCATTTATGGACTGGTGCAAGCATCTCGGAGTTGGAATTAGCGCTTTGATGAGGTGATCAAGGCGTTTGGGTTTATACAAGTTTTTGGAGAAGCTTGTATTTACAAGAAAGTGAGTGGGAGCTCTATAGCATTTCTAATATTATATGTGGATGACATATTGCTAATTGGAAACAATATAGAACTTTTGGGAACCGTAAAGGGTTACTTGAATAAAAGTTTTTCAATGAAGGACCTGGGAGAAGCTGCTTACATATTAGGCATCAAGATCTATAGAGATAGGTCAATACACTTGATAAGACGTTCACAAAGCACATACCTTGATAAGATTTTGAAGAAGTTCAAAATGGAACAATCCAAGAAAGGGTTCTTGCCTGTGTTACAATGTATAAAGTTGAGTAAGACTCAATGCCAAGTGACTGCAGAAGATAGAGAAAAAGATGAGTGTTAGCTGATTCTGCATGCGAAGCAGAGTACATATGTGCCGCAGAGGTGGCTAAAGAAGGTCTCTAGATGAAGCAGTTCATGACAGATCTTCGAGTTCTACCCAGTGCACTCGATCCAATGACTCTGTTCCGTGACAACACTCGTCCTAATGCTCTAGCCAAGGAACCATGGTTTCACAAGAGGACCAGACACATAAAACGACGCTTCAATGCCATCCGCGATTACATCAAGAAGGGGGACATAAATATTTGCAAAGTGCACACGGATATGAATGTTGCAGACCCGTTGACTAAGCCTCTTCCACGAGAAAAACATGATCAGCACCAGAACTGTATGGGTGTTAGATTCATTACATTGTAAATCACATAGTGATGTGAAGCTAGATTATTGACTCTAGTGCAAGTGGGGGACTCTAGGAAACATGCCCTAGAGGCAATAATGAAATAGTTATTATTACATTTCCTGTTTCAAGATAATCGTTTATTATCCATGCTAGAACTGCATTGAATGGAAACACAAATACATGTGTGGATACATAGCCAAAACAATGTCCCTTGTAAGCCTCTAGTTGAATAGCTCATTCATCAAAGATGATTAAGGTTTCCTAGCCATAGGCAAGTGTTGTCACTTGATAACAAGATCACATCATTAGGAGAGTCTTGTGATGGACAAGACCCAAACTATGAACGTAGCATGTGACTGTGTTATTTTATTGCTAGTGTTTTATGCATGTGTCAAGTATACATTCCTATGACCATAAGATCATGTAACTCACTGACACCGGAGGAATGCCTTGTGTGTATCAAACATCACAATGTAACTAGGTGACTATAAAGGTTCTCTACAGGTATCTCCGAAGGTGTCCGTTGAGTTAGCATGGATCAAGACTCGGATTTGTCACTCCGTATGACGGAGAGGTATCTCTGGGTCCACTCGATAATACAACATCACAAACAAGGCTTGCAAGCAATGTGACTAAAGAGTTAGCCATGGGATTTTGTATTACGGAACAAGTAAAGAGACTTGCTGGTAACGAGATTGAAATAGGTATAGAGATATGGACGATCGAATCTCGGGCAAGTAACATACCAAAGGACAAAGGGAATGTTATACGGGATTAACTGAATCCTTGACATAGAGGTTCAACCGATAAGATCTTCATAGAATATGTAGGATCAAATATGGAAATCCACGTCCCGCTATTGGATATTGATCGGAGAGTGTCTCGGTCATGTCTACATAGTTCTTGAACCCGCGGGGTCTGCACACTTAAGGTTCGGTGACGTTTCGGTATAGTTGAGTTACTCATGTTGGTAACCCAATATTGTTAGAAGTCCTGGATGAGATTCCGGACATCATGAGGGTTTCCGGAATGGTCCGAAGACGAAGATTGATATATATGAAGTATCCATTTGGCTTCTAGAAGACTTTTAGGCATTACCGTAAAGTACCGGGAGTGACGAATGGGTTCCGGAGTTCCACCGAGAGGGGCCACCCACCCAGGAGAGAACCAAAGAGGCCCAAGGGTGGCGCAGCAGCTCCTGGTGGTTGGTGGCCAGCCCAAGAAACCTATTCGGCCGAAATAGGAGAAGGAAAGGAGAGGTGGGCCAAACCAAATTGGGGAAGGGACTCCTCCTTCCAAGTTTTATTGGAGGGGGACTCCTCCTCCTCTCTTGCGTCAGCCGAACCCTAGGGCATTGTCCCTAGGGTACCACCCTTCCCTCCCACCTATATATAGCGGAGGTGATATAGGCTTTTGACACCTCAAGCCAAGTCCCATCCCTCTCTCCCTCCACCACTTCGTGGCACCCAGTAGCTAGTTTGATACGGTATGGCAAAGCCCTGTCGGAATAGCTCCACCATCATCACCGTCACGTCGTCGTCTTGCCGAATAATTCAGTTAACTCTTCGTCTCTATTGATGGATCAAGAAGGCGGATACCGTCATCGAGTTGCACGTGTGCTGAATGCGTAGGTGCAGTCCGTTCGGTGCTAGATTGGGATGGAGCTCGTGGGATGGCTTGCAATTTGGATCGCGAAGACGTTCGACTACATAAACCATGTTTCTCAATGCTTCTCGCTTAGCGATCTCCACTCTCGTAGAAGACCATCACCATGGATAGGTCTTGCGTGTGCGTAGGAAATTTTTTGTTTCCCATGCAACGTTCCCCCACATCTAGATGGATATCTCTCTATCTTCATCTTCAATACAATGATTATCGCACCTTCGCTTTGATCTATCCGATATAATTATTTTGTGTGGTGCGTTTGTTGGGATCCGATGAATTGTGGGTTTATGTTCAGATTATTCATGATAAAAGATTTGAGTCTTTTGTGAATTATATATTTGATTCTTATTTACATGGTTATTATAGCTTCATAAATCTCTCTCATCTATTGATTTGGTTTGGCCAACTAGATTAATATTTATTGGGACAACTCCATTTTCCCCCCAACTTTGTCCTGACCTCATCTTTACCCTAAAAACAGTTCTCAAATTTGCCCCTCTTTCGTTAGATCGTGTTATGGAAATACCCTTCTATGTCGTTTTCGTCCGTTCAAAGGGGTTTGAACATTATCGAGACGTTTCCTCGACATAGTTTTTCCGTCCACGATTTAATGGTCAAACCCCTTTGACCGTACGGAAACGGCACGGAAGGGTATTTCCATAACAAAATCTAACGGAAGAGGGGCAAAGTTGAGCAATGTTTTTTAGGGGTAAATATGGGGTCGGGCGAAAGTGAGGGAAAATGTAAATTTCCCGTCTTTATTTAGTGGAGGTATGTGTTGTAGTTGGTTCAATCTAGCGGTGCTCTATATCCCAGCGACATAGTAGGGGACAAGACACGTCTTTGTATTGTTACAACTAAGGGTAAAATAATGGGTTAATTCATATTAAATGAGTTATCTTTGTCTACATCATGTCATTGTTCTCCAAGCATTACTCTATTTTACATAATACTCTAGATGCTTGTCGGATAGCGGTCGATGGGTGGAGTAATAGTAATAGGTGCATGCATGAGTCGGCCAATGCGCTTATGGACGTGATGCCTATATACACATGATCATTGCCATGAATATCACATAACTATGCGCTTTTCTATCAATTTCCCAACAATAATTTGTTTACCCACCGTATGCATACTACATGAGATATACCACTAGAGAAAACTATGGCCCCTGGCTCTATTTGCTTATATATTTACAAATGCTGCAATTACCTCACTTCCTTTATTTACTTTTTATTTATTTTGCAATTATCAAATATCATCTACACACTTCATTTGCTTGCAAATAACGATTCCAAGGGGATTGACAACCCTCTTGCCCGCATTGCATGCAAGTGTGTGCTTCTTTGTGTGCAATCGGTGAAGATGGGGTTGCATGTTACTCCTATTGGTTCGATATCCTTGGTTCTCATTGAGGGACTTATCTATACTTTGATGCATCATGCATTCCTCCTCACTGAAAACCCAACGTATACCACAAGTATCACCTGCCCATCCCGGAGCGGGCGGAGCTCTGGGCCGCGGCCCGCAACCTCAAGCCAGGTACCGGAGACATCCCAGCGAGTTCTTCCAACTACTTGTTCTCCGATGTTGAGTCCTCCCTGCTAGGTCACCTAGCTAAGGTCGCACTAGACTCGGCAATCGCGTTGTTCAGATCGATGTGATTCGCGCCCGGGGAATTCTGGACGGCTAACCAGCTGAGACCCGTGCTTGACTCGCCGAGTCCACAGCCCCCACATCTATTGAGCCGACCCCTCATCACGGGCGGCCGCTCAGACCTCAGTAGTTGTCGCTGAGGTTCGGGGTCGCACACGCTCTTGCAATGATTCCTTACGTGCGCAAAGTGCCTCCCATGTCTTGGGGTCAAGCAGCCCCCCGATGGCTCCTTCATGCGGTCTCTGTTTTGGAACATTCGCAGCTTCGGCCAAGATGGTCATTGTTGTTAACTCATCGAGTACATGTGTGATGAATGAATATATATTCTGGCCATCCAGGAAACCATGCGCATAGAGTTTTCCCTGTCCAAACTCGAACAACTGAGCTCCCACCTGTTTGCGTGGCATTGGCTCCCTTCTAGTGGGTTTGTCGGCCACTCGGGTGGAATCCTTTTAGGCATGAAGGATGACACCTTTGAGGTGGGTAGTATGGAACAAGGTGAGTTCTTTGTCAGTATTGATATCTTCAAGCGGGCCCTCAACTTGAAGTGGGAGATCATAATATTTTATGGCCCTGTCGAACAGCGCCGCTCCGTGACCTTCCTAGACGAGCTAAGAAGGAAGTTTTCGACTTCCCTTCTCCTTGTGGTGGTGGGCGGGGACTTCAACCTACTCCATCTCGCGGAGGATAAGAACATCTATATAGTCAACTTCCCACAGATGCAGATGTACAACTACTGCATTGCTGAACTCGGACTCCGAGAATTAGATAGGGTTAGTGCCAGGTACACTTGGACCAACCTCCAGGCAGACCTGACACATTCATCTTGGATTGCGTCTTAGTCTCCCCTGAGGGGGAGCTTCGTTGTCCCCTTGCCTCCCTCCAGACGATCACTCGTATTTGTTTGGATCATGTTCTGCTACACCTATCCTCACAAAATGATCAGCCTCCCCCACCCAGAGGTTTTGCTTCGAGACTTTTTGGCTCAACCAGAATGGATTCATTGATGTTGTTCATGCTAGATGGATGGAGGCTCGTACCTCCCCCCACCACTCTATCTCGGCTATCTACAATTTTCACTTCTCTGTCAAGTGCTCAAGATAGTTCATGAAGGGATGGGGTGCGAGCCTCAGATGGGATTTTCCTGAGCGCAAGAAATCCATTATAAACTGCATACAGGTGTTGGACCTCCGGGCGGACTCGGTGAGACTATCCCCTAACGATTGGATGCTTAGGAATGACTTTGAGTACCAGCCCTCAACCATCTATAGTGACGAAGAGGCCTATTGGCTCCTCCGCGGGACCCAAAAGTGGGTCCTCAAGGGTGACACCAATACAGTGTATTTCCAGGCCATTACCAATGGTCATCCCCGACGGAACTCCATAACCTTGCTCTGGGATGGAGACACCCTCCTTCAGCGGCCGACTGACATCCGGGCTCATGTTGATGGCTTCTATAAGGCCCTTTCTCCACCTCCCCAAGGAGTGGTCTCGCTCTTGCGACACACTTCTATACTGATCACCACTGCGTATCGGTCACGGAAAATGCGGCCCTTATGGTCCCGTTCTCCGAGCAGGAGGTCTCGATTGGAGGAGGTGTGGACTGCCATCAAGGGTATGAATCCATCGGATGGCCTGCCGGTCAAGTTCTTCTAGAACTTCTGGAGTGCCATTAGGCAGGAGGTGATGGCCCTCTTTGAGGAGTTCTATGTTGGCTCCATCGACCTCCACCGCCTTAACTATGGGGTCATCACTCTGATCACCAAGGTCACATGTGCTTCGGACATCCACCAGTTTCATCCTATCATGATGATCAATGTGATCTTCCGCATACTGGCGAAGGGGTACGCCAATAGGGTGACCCCTTTAGCCGACCACATTACCCATCCCGATCAGTCAAAATTCGTCAAAGGACAATTCATCTTGGATGGGGTTCTTGTATTCTATGAGGTCCTTCACTAAGTTCGTGCACAGCACCTCAAGGTTGTTTTCTTGAAGATAGTCTTCCACAAATCCAATGACACGGTCAGTCGGTCCTTCCTTCGGGAAGTGTAGCTATGGAAAGGGTTCAACAACCGTTGGGTCACCCGGGTCATGCAGTTGGTCTCGCCCGGACATACTGCAGTTAACATCAATGGGGAGATCAGCCCCTACTTCCCCACCCTATGTGGGGTTAGGCGGGGTGACCCCTTTTCCCCACTCTTGTTCAACATGCTGGTCGGCGAATTGGCTACTATCCTCGATAAGGCTAAAGCCGTGGGCCACATCTGTGGTGTCGGGCCTCACCTTGTGTAGGGAATTGGAGTGTCCCTCCTGCAATACACTAATATATCTCAAACGTATCTACTTTTCTAAACATGCTTTCTCTTGTTTTGGACTCTAATTTGCATGATTTGAATGAAACTAACTCGGACTGGCGTTGTTTTTAGCATAACTACCTTGGTGTTATTTTTATGTAGAAATAAAAGTTCATGTAATTGGACAAAACTTTTTGGGAATTGTTTCTAGAATATATATAATGAATTATGGAGCAAAGAACCACTAAAGGGGGGTTGCATGTGGGTGACAAGCCAACACGACCCGCCCTGATGGCTTGTGGGGCCCACATGGCTTTTCCGACCCTAATTCTAGTACTATAAATTCACATTTTTAGAGAAAAAATTGGAGAGAATATTTCATCGTGTTTTATGAGTCGGAGCCGCCGCCGCCTCATGTTCTTCCTCGTGAGAGCTGGTGTGGAGTCCGTTTGGGTCTCTGGAGAGAGTGATTCGTCGTCATCATCATCACCAACCCTTCTCCAGCAACAATTCCATAATGCTAACCACCGTGAGTGAGTAATTCCTTTGAAGGCTTGCTGGACGGTGATGAGATTTGGATGAGATTGATCATGTAATAGAGTTAATTTGATAGGGCTTGATCCCTAGTATCCATTACGTTCTAATATTGATGTTGCTATGAGTTTGCTATGCTTAATGCTTGTCAGTAGGGCATGAGTGCCATGATTTAAGATCTGAACCTATTTTGTTTTCTCAATATGAAAGTGTTTAGATCCTATCTTGCAAGTTGTATGCACCATTTACGTGTTATCATCTGCATACACCAAGGTGAAAATAATTGGGATTCTTTTCGATGATTGTTGTAGTTTGACGAGTTAATGTATTCACCATGTGTTAATGCTTTCTTCCAGTTCTCTATTAAAAGAAGGCCTCAATATCACTTAGTTTCCTTATGTACCCCGCTACCACGGGAGGGTAGGACAAAAGATGTCATGCAAGTGCTAATCGCAAGCTCATATGCTATATACGGAATGCATGCCTACATTATATTGATGAATTGGAGATAGTTCCGTGTCGCTCGGGTGTGTAACTAGTACATGATGAATGTTAGCAATATCTATCCATCAATGATCCATGTGCCTACGCTTTACATATACTGGATCTTGCAAAAGTTACTATTGTTGCTGCTACTGTCACAACTGCTACAAATTGTTGCTATCACTGTTACTGTTACTATTTTTACTTGCCGTGCTACTAAATCTTTGCTACGGAGAGATATCCTAGGTTTGGTTGAATTGAGAAATCAACTGCTAAGGCTGATGAGTATTCTCTGTCTCCCCTTGTGTCAAATAAATAAACCAGGGTGAAATACTATCCTACAAAGACTGTTGCGATCCCCTATACTTGTGGGTTATCATATGCCGAAGACACCATCATTATGGTCGAGGGATCCGTGGACGATATCACGAACCTGAAGTTCCTCCTACTCTTCTTTCAGCAGATGTCGGGCCTTAAGAACAACTTAGATAAGAGCTAAGTGATGTTGATGGGATACTCCCCTCTGAGAGTCAGATCATCACAACATGACTTCACTATCAGATGGGTTCCTTCGAGACCTCCTACTTGGGGATTCCCGTTAGTGCCTCGCGGCTCTCTGTGGTAGACTTGATGCCTACGGTGCTAAAGCTCCAAGATCGTATCGAGCCTTGGAAGGGCAGGTGGCTTTCTATGGCGTCTGGAACGATCCTCATCAACTCATCCATATCCAGCCTGCTCTTGTTCATTATGAGCTTCTACAGCTTGTCTGAAACGCTCCATCATGAGATCGACACCATTCAGGCTAGATTCTTCTAGGACGACGATGGTGATAAGCAGAAGTATCATATAGTTTACATATGCAAACCGCGTGGCTAGGGTGGCCTCGGGATCATGTCCTCCAAGTGCATGAACATTTCCCTCTTGACCCACTCGATGTGGCGGATCGCTAATGAGGAAGGTGGTCTCTGGCTCTGTATCATCCAAAGAAAATACATGTGTGGCCAATTGCTTGCTTTCTGCCAGAGGTTTGGGGGCTCCCAGTTTTGGCAGTCGGCCATCCAGCTCCTCCCGATCCTCCGCATCGGTACCTCATCGTGGTGGGATCCAGGACATCACCCTGTTTTGGTTCGACTTATGAGCTAGAGAGGTCCCTTTTGCTGCCCGCTTTCCTAACCTATTAGCCATTGTGGTGGACCCTCAGATCTCCGTCGAGGCGGCTCTTATTGACCTAGGGCGCCTCGCGTTCCGGCGGCCATTTGGGCCCCCGGACACCATTGCATGGCACGAACTCCTCAAGATCGCCGCCTCCACGAGTCGAACTTAGACGAGATAGTCGATCACACCTTGTGGCATCTAGAGCCATCGGAAAAAATTCTTCATGAAGCCTTTGTACTGGACCATCGCTGCCACACATGCACCCAAGCCCTTTGAGTTGATCTGGTCGATCAGACTTCCCTGAAGAACAGGATCTTCCTGTGGCTATGGATGTTGGAGATATGCCCTAAAGGCAATCATGTATGATGATATTTCCTATGTGTTTATGAATAAAGATAGTGTTGGGGATATTACCCGTTGTATGACCCGCCCTATTAGGCCGGGTGAGGTTCATGGCGACTCAACATTCATGATTCAAGGTGGGCTTAGACCCAGGATGTAGAAGGCGTGAAGTGATATCCAGCAGAGAGTCGGCTGAGCCCAAGGGCCCAGATGGCGACTCAAGGCCCAAGAAGAGGAAGACTCGTCAGGTAGTTTCCTTGCTTGAGAGACATGGCAGCTTAGAGGTATGATAGGTCATGGTTTATGATGCAGCCTACACTCTTGTACACCTAGTGTTGGAATTATGCCTTAGAGGCAATAATAAATATAGTTATTATTATAATTCCTGTATCAAGATAATCGTTTATTATCCATGCTATAATTGTATTGAATGAAGACTCATTTACATGTGTGGATACATAGACAAAACACTGTCCCTAGCAAGCCTCCAGTTGGCTAGCCAGTTGATCAAAGATAGTCAGTGTCTTCTGATTATGAACAAGGTGTTGTTGCTTGATAACTGGATCACGTCATTAGGAGAATCACGTGATGGACTAGACCCAAACTAATAGACGTAGCATGTTGATCGTGTCATTTTGTTGCTACTGTTTTCTGCGTGTCAAGTATTTGTTCCTATGACCATGAGATCATATAACTCACTAAGACCGGAGGAATACTTTGTGTGTATCAAACGTCGCAACGTAACTAGGTGACTATAAAGATGCTCTACAGGTATCTCCGAAGGTGTTCGTTGAGTTAGTATGGATCAAGACTGGGATTTGTCACTCCGTGTGACGGAGAGGTATCTCGGGGCCCACTCGGTAATACAACATCACACACAAGCCTTGCAAGCAATGTAACTTAGTGTAAGTTGCGGGATCTTGTATTACGGAACGAGTAAAGAGACTTGCCGGTAAACGAGATTGAAATAGGTATGCGGATACTGACGATCAAATCTCGGGCAAGTAACATACCGAAGGACAAAGGGAATGACATACGGGATTATATGAATCCTTGGCACTGAGGTTCAAACGATAAGATCTTCGTAGAATATGTAGGATCCAATATGGGCATCCAGGTCCCGCTATTGGATATTGACCGAGCAGTCTCTCGGGTCATGTCTACATAGTTCTCGAACCCGCAGGGTCTGCACACTTAAGGTTCGACGTTGTTTTATGCATATTTGAGTTATATGGTTGGTTACGAAATGTTGTTCGGAGTCCTGGATGAGATCGCGGACGTCACGAGGGTTTCCGGAATGGTCCGGAAACGAAGATTGATATATAGGATGACCTCATTTGATTACTGGAAGGTTTTCGGAGTTACCGGGAATGTACCGGGAATGACGAATGGGTTCCGGGAGTTCACCGGGGGGGCAACCCACCCCGGGGAAGCCCATAGGCCTTGAGGGTGGCCCACCAGCCCTTAGTGGGCTGGTGGGACAGCCCAAAAGGGCCCTATGCGCATTGGAAGAAAAATCAAAGAGAATAGAAAAAAAAGGAGGAGGTGGGAAAGGAAAGAAGGACTCCACCCACCAAACCAAGTAGGACTCGGTTTGGGGGGGAGTCCTTCCCCCCTTTGGCTCGGACGACCCCCTTGGGGCTCCTTGAGCCCCAAGGCAAGGTCCCCCCTCTCCCACCTATATATACGGAGGTTTTACGGCTGATTTGAGACGACTTTTCCACGGCAGCCCGACCACATACCTCCACGGTTTTTCCTCTAGATCGCGTTTCTGCGGAGCTCGGGCGGAGCCCTGCTGAGACGAAATCATCACCAACCTCCGGAGCGCCGTCACGCTGCCGGAGAACTCTTCTACCTCTCTGTCTCTCTTGCTAGATCAAGAAGGCCGAGATCATCGTCGAGTTGTACGTGTGCTGAACGCGGAGGTGCCGTCCGTTCGGCACTAGATCGTGGGACTGATCGCGGGATAGTTCGCGGGGCGGATCGAGGGACGTGAGGACGTTCCACTACATCAACCGCGTTCACTAACGCTTCTGATGTACGGTCTACAAGGGTACGTAGATCACTCATCCCCTCTCGTAGATGGGCATCACCATGATAGGTCTTCGTGCGGGTAGGAAAATTTTTGTTTCCCATGCGACGTTCCCCAACACCTAGGGCCTCGACCTGTATATAAAGGCGAGTCTCTAGGGTATAAAGATTAAGTTACAGTCCATCTAGAGCTAGGTCAGGCGAGTTACGCACCCTTGTAATCGATTCCACCATCAATATACACAAAGCGGGACGTAGGCTTTTACCTCCATTGGAGGGGCCGAACCTGGGTAAACCCGAGACTCGCTTCCGCTTAACCCCTTTGAGTCGCCACCAAGGTGCGATGGATCCATCTCTAAGTCCTTTCACGAGGACATCTGCCGTGAAAAAACCACGATAGTTGGCACCCAAGCGTACAGTGGAGTTGAGTTCTCAAAGGGAGCCCTTCCAGGGTTTGCGAGCTACGCAGTCGGCCTCATGACTAAGAGCCGCCATGGGAAGTACTACATCGACAACTCTCAATGGGGGCCTGACGTCGATTCAATCGAATCTGGGTACAGGGTCCCCTTCGGCAAGATTCACGTCTTCATTGGCAAGTTTGGGGTTCCCGTACCTCAGCCGGACACCTCCACCGACATCGTTGAGCCGGCTCGGTTCGCCCAACCCGCCAAACGTCAGGTCATGCCACACCATGCTTTCGTTGGTTTTACGCAGGTGGTCGACCTACCGGATGAGCCTATGATCTAGGAGAACACCCCTGTCAACTCAGACGACGAGTCATCCATCGGCGATAAAGATTCAATCTACCCTCTACACGAAGGGCGGCTTGAGGGATTTCCTGAGGCAGAGATTTCCAAGGATTTCCAAGAACCCCATCGTCAGGTCGCCATCTACATGGCAGGAGCAGCGGCGGCTCAGCCAACCGCGATGGGCAACAATGGAGCCAGCGGATCAGGGAAGACTCCGGATCAAGCCATGGCGGATCTAGTGGCAGAGATGTCTAAACTCATGGTAGTTGTCGTGACTACGGAGAACCAAGAAGAGGTTAACACCGAATTAGCAAAGCTGAGGGAGGACATGGCCAAGATCCAGCTCGAGATCGAAGTTGAGGACACCCGGATGGCGAGCCAACAGGCCTAGATCGCCTCACGGATGGTATCAATGGTGGATCGAAGTCGAGAGGTAATCCACTCATCGTATGCTATCACGGTGGCTCAGGCCGTGCTGGTCTTGGGGAAAAACTGTCACTACCAGCCCTTGGTGTTGAAGCTTGGGCGACTCAAGCGAAAGGTGCAGGATATGGGCGAGTTGATGGACACGCTAACTAGATACGCCGAGTCATACGATACCAAAGATCCCCGGGAGGACGATGATAAAATCGGCAATGCTAGAAAGGGGGAATCATCCAGAGGCCAATCTCAGGCATAGGGACGAAACAACTACAACCCCGCGAGCCAAGGGAAGAAAAGGCAGCAAGAAGGTGTCACTGACTTTGTCGCCAATACTAACATTGGGACCGGGAATCAGCTTCATAAGAAAAGGGGCTTTAGTGGGAAAAGGCCACGTAACTATTAGGAGATGCTCAAGGACCCCTGTCCACAACATACCACAGCAAAGGGTCCAGCCACTCATTCTTGGGAAAACTGCTATGTGATGCAGGAGTTTCGTGTTGAGGCACTCAAGAACAGCCAAGGAGGGAGTAGTGATGGACACCTGGACCAATTTGGATCGGGCGGCTCACAGGGGAATTCGTTTGGCGGGTTTCCCAACCCTGGTCCATAGGGCGGGTCACACTCCAACGCTGGGCAGTACCCGGTCCTGAGTATTGGCGACTTGGCGACTTGGCATTGGTTGTGGCACCACATGTGGGGGCTATACCCTCTCCAAAGTCCTCATGGACGGTGGCAGTAGTATCAACATCCTATACTATGACACCTTACGGAGAATGAATTTCTCTGAAGGTGACTTTATGCCTTCCTCCACGGTCTTCCACGGCATCGTCCTGGGTAAGTCGGCATATCCTGGTGGGCGGATTAAACTCAATGTGGCTTTTGGTATCGAGTATAACTACATGAGCAAGTCTCTCACATTCGAGGTGGTCATGATCAAGAGCCCTTATCATGCGCTTTTTCGTCGGTCGGCTTACGTCCGCTTCATGGCCCGGTCATGCTATGTCTACCTCAATCTTAAGATGTCAGGCCCTAGAGGAACCATCACGATAAGTGGAGATCGGAAGATAGATCACGAGTGCGAATAAGGAGATGCAACTTACGCTGAGTCGGCTTGCGCTGCTGCAGAACTCAAGTTTCATCAGGCCAATGTTGACCCGGCAGACATGACTCCACTCAAGAAGCTCACAATCGAGTCAGAGCCGCCCCTCAAGTTTAAACCTACGGATGATACAAAGCAGGTTGATTCCTCACGACTCTTCCAAGCAATTCACTATTGGGACGGGTCTAGATCCCAAATATGAAAGCGCACTCATCGAATTCATCTGTGAGAATCGGGACATTTTTGCATGGAAGCCTTCTGACATGCCAGGTGTACCAAGAGAGTTCGCTGAGCACCACCTTAATATAGATCCCAAGATGAAGCCAGTTCGGTAGTACCTCCATCGTTTCAACGAGGAGAGGCGTAAGGCAATCGGGGAAGAGGTAGCCCGGCTCTTGGATGCTGGTTTCATTATGGAAGTTTTTCATCCAGAGTGGTTGGCCAATCCAGCCTTGGTCCTCAAGAAGAATTGCACTTTTCGCATGTGTATTGACTACACCGACCTTAACAAGGCATGCCCGAAGGACCCTTTCTCTCTCCCTCGTATCGATCAAATCATTGACTCTACGGCGGGTTGCGAGCGGCTGTGTTTTTTGGATGCATACTCAAGTTATCACCAGATCAAGATGGCTCTGGAGGATCAAGAGAAGACGGCCTTCATAACTCCTTTTGGAGCTTTTTGCTATGTCTCCATGCCATTTGGGCTTAAGAGTGTGGGGGCGATTTATCAGGGATGTATCAAGAATTGTGTGCACAATCTGATCGGGCACAATGTTCACGCCTATGTCGATGACATAGTGGTGAAGTCCGAGAAGAAGGAGTCACTTCTGGAGGATCTCAAAGAAACGTTTGACAGTTTGCATGTGTATCAGATGAAGCTTAACCCGACCAAGTGTGTTTTTGGTGTCCCTCTAGGGAAGTTATTGGGATTCTTGGTGTCAGAGCAAGGTATTGAGGCCAACCCGGACAAGATTAAGGCGATTAATTACCTTGGCAAGCCGGCTAATATTAACCAGGTCTAGCGTATGGCGAGTCGAATCGCAGCTTTGAGTCGCTTCATAAGCCGCCTTGGCGAGAAGGACATCCCTCTTTATTAGCTCCTCAAGAAAACAGACCATTTTGTGTGGACAGACGCGGCCGACGAAGCCTTTGAGGCCCTGAAGAAGCAATTAGCTGAGCCGCCCATTTTAGCCGCCCCCATCGACAAAGAGCCTATGCTCCCGTACATTGCTGCTAACTCTAAAGCAGTAAGTGTGGCAGTGGTTGTCGAATGCAAGGAATAAGGGAAGGATTATCCGGTCCAGAGGCATGTGTACTTTGTCAGCAAAGTCTTGATCCTCTCCAAACAGCGTTATCCACACTGGTAGAAGCTGGTTTTGGGGATATTCATGGCGAGTCGGAAGCTAAAGCACTACTTCCATGAGCATCCGATCACGATGGTCAGTTCCGCGCCACTTGGCGATATCATACAAAACCGTGAAGCGACCACGCGGATTGCTAAGTGTGCTATCGAGATTGGTCCTCACCACGTGAAGTATATGCCCCGCACGGCCATCAAGTCTCAGGCCTTAGTTGATTTCATCAATGACTGCACCGACTTGCAAATTCCAGAAGACAGACCGGATCACACATATTGGACTATCCACTTTGACGGGTCCAGACAGCTGGAAGGCTCGGGGGCTGGCATGGTACTGACCTCCCCGCAGGGTGACAAGTTTTGTTATGTCCTACGGCTCATGTTTCCATGCACTAACAATGCAGCAGAGTACGAGGCTTTGCTCCATGGGATTAGGATTTCCAAAGATATGAACCTCAGTCGAGTTAGATGCCTGGGCGACTCGGATCTGGTGGCGCAGCAAGTTTCCAGAACGTGGGATTCTAGAGATCCGTTGATTGCGGCTAACAGACGTGTCGTATCAGATGTGGCGAGTCACTTCCATGGTTATCAAGTAGATCATATTGACCGTCGGCTCAATGAGGCAGCTGGCGCTCTTTCACGACTCGGGTCACAGCGTAAGCCGGTTCCTCCTAATGTATTTTTGGATATCTTACATAACCCGTCGGTGAAGCTGCCCTTTGAGGAGGATATAGCAGTCCCTGACCTGGAATCTCAACTTGTGGTGTCTCTTCGTGCCAGCCCGGATTGAGCGGTCCCTTACATGGCTTATTTGGCACAAGGCAAGTTACCCGCTGAGGAGTTGTTGGCTCGTCAAATTATCCGGGATGCAAGTCCATGATCATACACAAGGGCGAGTTGCACAAGCGAAGCACTTGTGGAATTTTCCAAAGATGTGTCTCGCCTGAAGAGGGACCTGCGATCCTTAATGAGATTCATGCTGGCGACTGTGGTCATCACACCGGGTCACGATCTTTGGTATCCAGAGCCTTTAGACATGGATTCTATTGGTTGACGGCGCACGTAGATGCTGAGGACATAGTGCGCAAGTGTGATGGATGTCAGAAATTTGGGCGTCAGATGCATGTGCCGGCTCAAGAGTTACGGATGATCCCAATTACATGGACTTTTGCAGTCTATGGGCTTGACATGGTTGGTCCTTTCAAGATTTCTTGCAACAAAAAGACTCATCTACTAGTGGTGGTTGACAAATTTACCAAGTGGGTTGAAGCAGAGCCGGTTAGCAATTGCGATGCAGATAGGGCCGTCAAGTTCCTCAAGAAGTTGATCTTTCTCTTCGGGTATCCTCATAGTATCATCACTGATAATGGTACTAATTTATCCAAAGGATCCATGCAAGAGTTTTGTGAAAGGGATCACATCTGGCTTGATGTCTCTGCGGTTGCACATTCCCAATCCAATGGACAGGCAGAAAGGGAAAATCAAGAAATCTTGCGTGGGATCAAGCCCCGACTCATGGTTCCTCTAGAGCGCACTCCGGGTTACTGGGTTGAGGAGCTCCCTTCAGTACTTTGGAGCATAAGGACTACCCCCAACAGATCCACTGGTTACATGCCCCTTTTTAGTCTATGGAGCTGAGGCGGTCTTACCAAGTGACATCAGGCATGACTCTGCCACGAGTCACCGCCTATGTTGAGGAGGACAACAAGTTGGCGCGTCAAGATTCGTTGGATGCTTTGGAGGAGGAGCATGACTTAGCTGCAGCAAGGTCGGCGATTTAGGAGCAAGACCTGTGACACCATCATAGTCGCAGAGTCACAAGCCAGGTCTTTCAGGAGGGCGACTTGGTGCTTCGATTGATTCAAGATCATAGTGGTATGCACAAGCTATCACCTCCATGGGAAGGACCTTTTGTCATCAGCAAAAGTCTTCATAATGGTTCCTACTATCTGGTGGACCTTCGTCCATATAGGCCAACGACAGTGGTAGAAACAACCTGGCCATGGAACATTGCCCACTTGCGGCCTTATTATAATTAGAGCCATTGGCTCCTTATCATTGTACATAGTTTAGTTCTTGTACTCTTTTTATATATATGGCAATAAAGTCGGCGCCCACAAAATTCGGGTCTCTGCTGTTTCAGCTTCTTGAAAGCATGAGTCTTTATTGTTTCCCAAGCCTTCCAAGCATGGACACTATTAGTATCAAAGAGCATAAATCGACATGCTGCACTTATTTCAAAACTGGATAATGGTAAGCTAAAGAGGACCAAAGTTGCCATGTTGCACGGTTCAAACATGGGCGTCTTATATGATTTTGAGAATTAAGCCGGCTTACTTGGGGGCTACTAGTTCCCAAGTCGTTTTGCGGTAAGAGCGTAAACGCTTCTGCAATCCTATGTCCGACTTTACCCTAATCATAGGTCAGCTGGGGGCTTCTACTCACTGAGTTCAGCCTGAATACCCTCTTGGCTAGCAAAAAATTAATGCATTGCAATGGTTATATTGGACTGTATGTTTGGCGACTCGCCCTATGGTCCCATGTACTCTTGGCGAGTCAATCCGGTTTTGGACCCTGAACTTGCCTTGGTTAAAAAATGAAGGGTGCTTGCGGGAGCCGGCATATGGAGAATAGACAAACCATGGGTTCAATGAACCTGCTTCACTAAAGCTTGACGCGTTCCTGATCAGCCGGTCTAAACAACTAAGGATGTTGCAAAAACCTCTCTGGGTTGCACTAGAGCCTTGCAAGCTCGTCCTACCCTGCCGCGACTCCTTGAGCCGGCAAATTTTGTGACTACAAAGCATCTTTGTGGTACAGTTAGAGTTTTCAAGACTCGTGATTACTCGTCGCGTCTCATTGAGTCGGCTCAATATTCTTCTCTGATCACATCAAGTATAACTACTGCGATGAAGACATAGCAAAACGCCTAATAAGGCGGCTTATATTCTCAAAGGGGTGAGACTTCAGAGTCAATAAAGGTACGGTGCAAAACAATATTGCTTTCATCTCTAACCTATTACATGGCTCAGACGGCCACCAAGTATTACATGATCCGGAATTAGATCTTCGGTGTCGATCTTCATGGGCAGTCTTCAAGTAACACCTTGTTCAAACCGCCTCCTGGTTACCCTGCGTCGAGCCTTCACCGTCTTGGATATGTAAGTCGCCCATTGTCCAATTGCAATTGGTTAGGGCATGGAACTCTGCCTCCTCGGTCAAGATGGTGGATGGGTCAGCTTCAGAGTCAAAAAGGTGCTGACGACGCTGTGGAGTAAGAACTGTGATCTCAAAAGAGGGAGGGGTGACACACTTGTTCTTCTCGTCATAAGCCGCCTGATACTTGGCTAAGTCAAGGCTGGTTGCCAGTTGAGTCGCCGCTAGGCGAGATTCCTTCACGCATCAATGATAATCCTCTTGAGTGAATTATGACCCATCATCTTTATATTCTGGAAATCGGCCGGTTATCTCCTTCGGTTTAAGCTCTCGAGCGTAAGCCAAGCATTGGCTCAGGGGGGTCACTACTCCTTTCCGGGCGGCTGATCTTTTCAAGTCTTCAATCTGCTTTGGCATTGTGGACAAGCACCCCAACATATACTTGATTGTCTTCACGGGCTCCTTATCGCCCATGACAGCCTTGATAGTCATCATGCCACCAGCATAAAGTTGCTCTATTAAAGTGTATATTGCCTTTAGTTTCAACACACAGTCATCATGGAGGTTGGCGGATCGAGGACCTGCAGCAAGGATACAAAGTTATAAGTCGCCCAAGTGTCTTAAAGCATCACTTTACAAATAAGGACAGCAGCGGACACTTACCAAACACGGCAGTAGACATCTTGGAGATATGAAGTTTCAGCCCAGTCAGCTCCTCCACGGCAACTTTCATTTGTTCTTCAGCTTGTTCGGCCCTTTTCAGCAAGGCGGCTTGCTCCGCCTCAGCTTTTTCTTCGAATTCCTTATGATCCGCCTTCATTTTCTCCATCTCAAGCAGTGCAAGGCAAAGTTTTTCTTCAAAGTTAGCTCGTGTGTCTTGTTGCTCTGCTAAGCTTTGCTTCAAGTCAGACACGGTTGAGTCGGCCTGGATCAATGATTCCTACAAAACTCTAGATGTTTATGACAAGTTTCATGCAGAATGCAAGCAATATCCCTGACACTTGGGGGCTAATGTATGATTCAAATTTTCCATGGTACTACTTTAAAGCAAAGACCCGGCTCATCTCCAAGAAGATGACCCGGCCCTTGGGGGCTATAGGTTGAAGCTTTCTTCAATTTAAACTAAAGACCCGACTCATCTCCAAGAAGATGACCCGGTCCTTGGGGGCTACAGGTTGAAGTTTTCTTCAATTTAAACTAAAGACCCGTCTCATCTTCAAGAAGATCACCCGCCCTTGGAGGCTACAGGTCGAAGCTTTCCTCAATTTAAACTAAAGAACCGGCTCATCTCCAAGAAGATGACCCGGCCCTTGGGGGCTATAGGTTGAAGCTCTCTACAAAGCTCATCACAAAACTCCGACTCGTCATTACAAAGATGACTCGCCTTTTGGAGGGCTAATGGGAGTACGTGTGAAGGAGGATAACAGGTATCATACCTCATGTTTTTTCTTCATAATATTAACCAGGCTTTTTTCCATGTCGTGACTCGACGCCAGGCGACTCAGATAGCCAGAATGTAATTCGTCAAACTCTAGCTTCTCAATATTGGGAAGCTTCAACTTGGTCATGCCCTTCTCTATAAGGATTGGGGTATCCTCGGGCGTATGCTTGGTCAACACTGCGGATGCAGGATCAGAATAGCCTGTTCTGATAATGAAGACTGGATCTGGATCAGCTGTCATGTCTTCAGCCGCCTTTTGAGGGCTTGGCGGATTGAGATTCTCAGTTGTTTCCTTGTGTGGGCTCGGTAGCTCATCTTGAATATCAGGGAGATCGTCAGGAGCTTCGGCGTGAGTCTCAGCCGGCTCGTCCTGTGCTTCTGGGATGGAAGTACTTACTCCCAATTTCTCAGTCGCCTTAGGGATAGATGATGACTCACCGGTTCTTCTCTTTTTTTCTTGAGCCCTACAAAAGGTGGTAATTATGTTAAAATTGAAAGACTGACGTCCAAAGAACATGTTAACAAGAGGACTTACCCCTGGAGGCAGATTAAAGGAGGAAGAGCTGAAGCAGCTGAGTCGCCAGATGAAGGAGGTGAAACCTGTTAGACATAAGATTCAAAAGATTGTGTAAGTCATGAGGATCGGCCGCACAGGAAAGAAGGACATTTAATATAAAACATACCTCGCTCTGTCGCTTGCGACCGACCGTTTTCTCAAGCAAGCCGGAGAAGAGATCCCCATAATGGCTTCGAGTGTGACGTTTTGGTGTGTAACCCGCCTTCTTCAAAAGGAAATCGGGATCCAGATGAACGTCTGGTGAGATAGGGGGACTTTTCTACAGACCCACCTTGCCGGCATGGTAGAAGAAGAATTTGAGTCGGAAGGAACAAAAATTACCTCGACGTCTTCATCTTGGCTCTCCATGTCGTCACCCTATAAACAAAGATAGGAACGTTTCAGTATGGACTGTGTTGGAACAAGGAAAAGGACAAAAGTATTTACCTCTGAGTGTTCTTCTGCGGCCTGAGACTCGCCCACAACGGATGACTCTATTGCGGCGGTTTTGCCCTTGGTTTTCTTCTTTGGGGCGGCTTTCATCGTCACCTTCTTGACGACGGTTTTCGGCTTTCGTTTCCAGAAAGGTGAGTTCTTATGATGAATATAAGTGGAACTCGGGTCAGAAACAAGCTCAAGGTTATAAAAAAGCAAGACAGGCGAGTTGAATTATTTCACCTCTGGAGCCGGATTGGAGAGACAGAACGGCTTTAAACCAATCTTGGAGCAAGTCTCAAGTGGTTCGCCACACAGCTTTTTCACAATATTGTCAATATCTTCTTTGTCAAGCATGGCGTTGGAGAAGCATTGCGGATGGCTTAAGTCGTCGTTGTAGTCGCAAATTAAGCCCTCCCGGCGGCCCAAAGGCATTATCCCCCAGTCCAGCCAGCAGCGGATCAAATCGACACCGGTAAGGCCATTGGCGATCAAGGAAGACAGGGGCTATAGAAACTTCTTCTTCATCAGTCAGCTTCTCGGGCAGTTTAAAATCCATAGGCAGGTGTTCCTGCCTAAAGCCCGGTAAGGGGTTCTCAGTGGTTGGAGCAGTGTTTCGGCAATAAAACCAAGTCCTTCCCCAGCCATTGGGGTGACTAGGCAGAGTAACACCCGGGAACCCGCATTCTCGTCGTCTCTGAATGTTGACCCCTCCGAGTTCTAAGCAGGGACCGTCAGCAAACTCCATTTTGCGATTCAAGTAGAAAATTTTCCTGAACAGGAGCACGGCATGCTACATTTGCAAGTAGGCTTCACATAATACTTGGAATTGGCAAAGGTTGTGGTTCGAGTTCAGGCCTAAGTCTTGGGGATGAAGATTAAAGAAGTGCAGGGCATCTCTGAAGAATTTTGAGATGGGTGTTGTGAAGCCCCGCTCAATGTGATCAGTAAAGACCACCACTTCCCCACTGGCGGGTTGTGGTTGTCGCTCTCCAAAGACGGGTCGCCAGCCGATGGCCTCTTGTGGTGCTAGAGTTCCCACCTTTACAAAGTCTTCAAGGACGGTGGCACTTGTCTCTGATGGCAACCAATTGCTTTTGGAGATGGTACCCATGGCCTCAAACTCAAGAGACGAGGATAGAAATCTGCATAAAGGCGATTGGCGGGTCGGAAGGATCTGCAGAAGTATTAACTCACCAAACAAATGGCTCGGGAGACATCTAAACAAAAATTATGACTAAATTTAATAGTTTTGAATAGTTTTGAAAAACTATTAAATCTCATGATCAGACATCCTCACTAAAGATGTGAAAAGTCTTCAGTCTAGATTTAATAGTTTTGAAGATCGTTATGGCACACTCTTGTCTGATCATGAGAAACTTTCCTATGAATTTCTTTAAAGGAAGTTTGATCTTGAGAAGTTAAGAATGTCTCATGATAATCTTCGAATAGAACATGATTCATTGCTTTCTCAATAGATCAGTACCGCTCAGGTTGAATTCATTCCACCATGTTTGAAACGCATCGAGCGTGAAACTGCTAATTCCTCACCAAAATCATAAAATGCTCCTATTGCTACAAATTCTTCAACTGTCCCTGTGGTATCAAATTCTTCACTTGAAGAAAACACAAATGCTATTGACGAAAATGTAGGCCTGAAGGAATTGTATGTGACAGGCATATACAAAAGTCTCAAAGGGCATCAAACCCTTTGCGATGTGCTCAAAAAGCATATTTTGAACAGGAACCCGAGGAAAGAAGGAATTTCCTTCGAGAGGAAATTGAATGCTGATGGATCATACTGGAAACCTGAGCAGTACCCCAAAACCTCATGGGTTTCTGCTAAAGGTCCTCCCGTCGATCCATCCACTCTAACAGGCTTTGCATGTGAATTATCCTATTCCTCAGATGAGTAATTTGACTCCAATTATAAACTGTTCAAAAATCAATCTGGTGAAGTATTTGCACGATATGTTGGAATTAACTGCAGGAATGTACCACCCTTGAGGAAAATCTAGGTTCCCAAAAGTTGCTTGAAAAATCTTCACGTGAATGTCCTCATGATGCCACCTGTGAAGAACCAGAAATCCAGATCAATTTCCTCACGTGGACCAAAGTCTTCACGAGGATCAAAATCCTCAAATGGTCAATACTATACTCGTACTCACGCTAATGCTTTTGATGTGTAGGGAAATTACAGGGGACATGAATATGAGCGTTATTCCTCAAATCATTATGTTCATAAGTCATCAAAGAATTTCTTTGCCTATTCATTTGAATACTCTAACCCCCCTAATGTGAAAAGAAGTGCCTTAGCCTCAATGCCTCCGTTCTCATATGGTGCTCGCGGGATGATGAACTCTTTGCCACCCCTTCAGAGTGGGTGGTGAAGAAATTGAGCTAATCACTTGTGCAGGTCAGGTCTCCAGATTAAAGTCATCATCTGAAGAATTTGCTAGAGACCTGAGGAAAATGCGTGATTGGACGCAAGCTAAAATTGATGAAATGATAACATTTCAAACGTCCTCAAATTTACTCTTTATGATGAAATTCTTATTTGATGAAATTGATATCATATTCTTCAAGTCTGAAGCATATGAGATGGTAAGTTGTACTAATTCATCTGCAGGATGACAAACCCAAGAATACAAAATGGGTTCTTGACAGTGGCTGCACTAATCACATGACTGGTGATAAAAGCTTGTTGATGAATATGCCACTCACTCCATCACCACTGAAGCAAATCACTTATGCTGATAAAGGTAAAAGCAAGGTATTGGGACTTAGCAAAGTGGCTATCTCCAAGGACAGGCACATGGACATAGTCATGCTTGTCGAATCCCTTGGGTTTAACCTTATGTCAGTCTCAATGCTTTGTGATCTTGATATGCTTGTTATATTTGGAAAATATAGATGCGTAGTCATCATAGAATCTGACAAATCCAAAGTCTTCGAAGGCTTTAGGAGAGGAGATTTGTACATTGTTGATTTTTCCACAGGTCCTTAACCAGCCACATGCTTGTTAGCAAAAACCTCAGAAGGCTGGCTATGGCATCGACGTCTGGGTCATGCAGGCATGAGAAATTTGCACACGCTGGCGAAGAAGAAGCATGTCATTGGCATCGAATCCGTCAAATTCCTCAAGGAACATCTCTGCGATGCTTGTGAATCTGGAAAACTAACCAGATCCAAACACCCTTCAAAGACTATCATGACTACTACTCGTCCGTTTGAATTGCTTCACATGGATCTGTTTGGACCTACTCATTATGCTACTCTAACCAATGTAGCATCTTTATATGTCTTTTTCATCGTTGATGATTATTCTCTCTATACATGGGTACACATCATTCTGTATAAAACTGAAGTGCAGGAAGTCTTCAACAGATTTTCCTCAAGGGACTCGACGAACTTTGGCGTCAAGATCAAACACATCAGGAGTGATAATGGGACAGAATTCAAAAACACTCGTCTTTATGATTATGTTGATGAACTTGGTATTACTCACGAATTATCTGCTCCTTATACTACTCAACAGAATGGTGTCGTTGAACACAAGAACAGGACTCTAGTTGAAATGGCATGGACTATGCTTGAAGAATATCAGCCTCCTCGTCGTTTCTGGCCTGAAGCAATCAACACTGCTTGCCACATCATCAATAGGGTATATCTTCACAAATTCCTCAAGAAAACCTCATATGAACTCCTCACTGATAAGAACCCCAATGTAAGTTATTTCAAAGTCTTCGGTGCAAAATGTTGGATTAGAGACCCTCACCATAGCTCAAAGCTTGCACCTAAAGCACATGAGGGTTTTATGCTTGGTTACGGAAAGGACTCGCACAACTACAGGGTCTTCAACACCTATCACAACAAGGTTGTTGAGACTATAGATGTGCGGTTAGATGAAACTAATGGCTCGCAAAGAGAGCAACTGCCTCCTGTGCCAGATAAATTACCTCTTGAGGAAGCCATCAAGCTCAAGGCAACTGAAGATATCATTCCTAGTGAGGAACAACCCCTTGTTGAAGAAGTCGTCCCCAACACTGAGGAAATTCAAACTGGTGCACCTCAGGAAAATGCTACAGATCAAATTTCCCAGCCCAATCAAAGCCCTCAACCAGCTCATTCGAGGATTGCAAATGAAGTAGAACTTGAAAAAATCCTCGATGACATAAATGCGCTAGGTCCTCTCACTCGCTCAAAAGCTTCACATTTAGTTAAATTTTGTGGGCATTCCTCGTTTGTGTCTATCACAGAACCCTCAAAAGTTGATGAAGCCTTCATGGAACCTGAGTGGATTCAAGCCATGCAAGATGAACTTCTTCAGTTCAAGCTAAATGACGCGTGGGAACTCGTCAAAAGACCAGATCCTCGCAAGCACAATATCATCAGCACCAAGTGGATCTACCGAAACAAGCAAGATGAGGATGGTCAGATAGTGAGGAATAAGGCACGGCTTGTAGCCCAAGGCTACACACAGGTTGAAGCAATTGACTTCGATGAAACTTTTGTGCCTGTTGCTAGACTTGAAGCTATTCGAATATTACTTTCTTATGCTAATCATCACAATATTACTCTAGATCAAATGGATGTGAAAAGTGCATTCCTCAATGGTAAGCTTGAGGAAGAGGTATATGTTGCTCAGCCCCCAGGTTTTGAAGATCCGAAGCATCCAGACAAAGTCTTCGGACTCAAAAGGCACTCTATGGCCTCAAGCAAGCCCCTCGGGCATGGTATGATACATTGAAGGAATTCCTCATGAAGAAAGGCTTCAAACCTGGTTCACTTGATCCTACTATTTTCACAAAATCCTATGACAATGAACTATTTGTGTGCCAAATATATGTCGACGACATTATTTTTGGTTGTACTGACAAATGTTACACTGATGAATTTGCCTACATGATGAGTGAAGAATATCAAATGTCTATGATGGGGGAGCTGAAATTCTTCTTAGGTCTGCAAATTCCTCAACAACGCAATGGCATCTTCATATCTCAGGAGAAATACCTCAAGGACATTTTGAGGAAATTCAACATGCATGAATGCAAAGGCATCAAGATTCCTATGCCTACCAATGGCCACCTCTGCACTGACGAAAATGGTAAAGATTTCGATCAGCAGGTGTATCGCTCTATGATTGGCTCTTTATTGTACCTATGTGCGTCTAGGCCAGATATTATGCTTAGTGTTTGCATGTGTGCTCATTTTCAAGCAAAACTGAAGGAATCACACCATAAGGTTGTGAAACATATTCTTCGATACTTAGCTCACACACCAACACTAGGATTATGGTACCCCAAGGGCACAAATCTTCACCTCGTTGGATATTCTGATTCTGATTATGTTGGTGACCGTGTGGATCGCAAGTCAATATCAGGCACATCCCATTTCCTCGGAAGATCATTAGTTTGCTGGTCCTCAAAGAAGCAGAACTGTGTATCACTCTCCACTGCCGAAGCTGAGTACATTGCTACTGGATCTTGCTGTGCTCAACTGCTATGGATGAAGCAAACGCTCAGAGATTATGGCATCAACATGAAGAATGTGCCCCTCTACTGCGACAATGAGAGTGCAATCAAGATCACCTACAACCCAGTACAACACTCGAAGACCAAACACGTCCAGATTCATCATCATTTTCTTCGTGACCATGTCCTCAAGGGCAATATCATCATCGACCATGTGAAAACTAATGATCAACTAGCAGATATTTTCACAAAACCCTTGGATGAGAGAAGGTTTTGCAAGTTGCGGTGTGAGCTAAATATCCTAGAATCTTCGAATGTCTTGTAAACTTGCACACATCCTAACACTTATGCAAAATTGATGACTTAGATGTGCAATACACAAAGTAACGATTTTCTTCAACCAATGAAGAAAATCACTCCAAGTGTGAAGAAATCAATGAAGAATTTGGTTCTCAGGGCCCTACGACAATTGTACGTGGCACCTGAAATCATCATTCTTATACGGTCGGTCACACCACCACCCAACTTTGAAATTCTTCAAGCTGGTTTTTCTTCAAAGTTGAAATTCATCAATCTAAGACTTTGTCACAAAATCCTCAAATTTTCAAAATCTTCAAATTCTTCAAAATGTTTGATGATATATATATAGAGAGAGAGAGAGCTTACAATGTCCTCAACAGCATTCACTTATATCTTAGTCGTCAATTTGATATTTCATCTAAGTGAATCTGATCGTACCCGACTCCCCTCTAGGCTAAGCTCAATCCAGTCTATTCTCAATTCTTCATATGCATTCTATTTGACACTTGTTAAAAATCCTCACTGAATCCTTGTCAGCTGAGGACTTTGTAACGAAATCCTCAAAATTCAAATTTTTAACCGTTGCAACAGTAACTGCACCCATTACTCACGTTCGAATGACCAAGATCTCCACCGCTTCAATCGTGGGCACCACGTGTCAAGCGGAGACGAAGGGGCAAGGGCAGTTCGGTTTGAAAGTTTTGGCCCGAACAGGTTTTCACGTGAGCTATAAATAACCCCTTACCCCCTCAGTCAAAACTATTCTTTCCCTCTCGTCTTCTCCGCTCGAGCTCAAACCCTAGCGCCGCCACTAACATCTTCGTCGTCGGTGAGGAAAAGCTTCACTGCCTCGCCCTCCCCATCGTAGCTGTTTTTAGTCGCCAAGTTAGGGCACTGAAGATCTGAACCGAAGAACTTCTCCTTTTTACTGCCTCAATTCATCGTGTTCTTCGCACAGGGTAAATAAAATCTTATTTTACACACCCTGTTGATCTTTTATTTCACTTTAGATTCGAGAAATCAGTTTTTCCTTAGAAATTTCCTCTGTTGTGCGCACTCATGCCTAGAACACTTGATGAATTTCACTAAGTTACTAAAATTCTTCACGAGATTCCTCAATTGTGTAAATTTTCGAATCTGCACAACTCTGGAACCCAAGATCAGAATGCTTAGTCAAATTCCTCAACTTTAAAAAAAACAATTTCGTCAAATCTAAGAACGCATATGACCTCTCCAAATTCTTCGCACCTATACTCTGTTCACAGGTACAAAATGTGAGGTGATAAATCTCTAGGTTCTCATCAACTTAACTCATTTGCAGGATTTCTCAACGAAACCTTACATGTGTCTTCAGAATCATCAAGACTTCAAATTCCTCAGCAAAAACCTCGGCTGAAGAAAATGGTAGAAGACCGGAAACATAAAGGTGGCAAGAAACTGGAGCAGAATACTGCTTTTGAGATCCCTGAAGAAATATATGCTGACTACTGTACACCTGATGAAGAAATACATGGTAAAGAGACCATGGCAAAGTGCAAGATTAGGCTTCAAAAGATTGAGTGTAGGTGGGCAAAAGAGTGGAAGGAGTGCAAATATGTGACTCCAAAATATGCAAAGAAGCTTTCCCTCAAACCTCCCTGCAAAAGGCCGCCACAGGGAGATCAACAAGCAACCCATCCCTCAAGTGTAGCCACTATTGAGGATTATCCTGATGAGAAAGACAAATACTTGTCTAAGTTGCAGAAAAAGGCAAAAGCTGTTGTGAAGAAATTCAATGAGGATTCTGCTGCTGCTGCCACTTCTTCACCTGCTGAGGCCTCTGCTACTGCAATTCCTCAGAAGAAGACTCTTCTGAAGAAACCAGAAGCTTTAACTACTGTGTCAAAGCAGCAATTACCTCAGAAAGTTGCAACGACTGCAAAATCCTCAACTGCAAAACAGTGTGCACCTCCTCCGCAAAAGCACCTCGGTAAGATTCAATCTGAACAACCTAGTTCCTCGGTGCCATCTGTTGCTGGCTTCGCCTCAAAATCTTCACCAAGTCTCTTAAAGACTAAGATGACTGCTGGTAGAGGCACCAGACCCAGTCCTAGCAGAATCGTGAACATTCCTTCTGCATCAGAAGGAAGTGAAGAATTTGATGAAGAAACACTCCAAGTCATTATCACAAACAAACAGGAACAGGTTGCACAAGCCTCTGGCAGTTCCATTCCTCTTGTAATGGACCCGAAGGTGTTGCTGGACTTCGTCAACCTCTGATATGAAGATCCAAACACACCAATTGATGATTTGAAGCTTCCCCTGGTGTAAGCCATATGGTTTCTACTTTCATCAATGAAGCTAAATGGAAAGAGCAGCAAGCCAAGCAAGCCAGGGCTGCCAAAGTCAAAAAGGAGAAATTCCTCAAGTAGAATCTCCTCAACTTGTCGCCTGAAGTACTCGTATTAACTCAGGTTGAACTCAAAACCCTCAGAGACAAGTATACAAGTATTCACGCTGATCGTCAAGGCGTCAAAGTGAAATTCATCGAAGTTGCAATTGCTGCAGTAGATGAATACAATAGGAGAGTTGTCGCTCCAAAGCAGCTGACAAACCCTCAGCCAAGCTATAATGTTGAGCTGACGACCGAGGAAGATGAAACTGAAGAACCAGGTGCAGACGAAACTCCTCAGAATATTCCAGCTGAAGAAACTATTAGACCTAACACTGATGAACCAGTGCCTGATGAAATTGCTCCTTCACCAAAATCCTCAAAGGTGAAGAAAGTGACACCGTCTGCATCAGACGTGAAGAAAACCAAAGCGTCTGAAAAAGAAGCTAAAAAGAGAAAAGCTTCAATGGCTTCAGAATCCTCAGAAGCCAAACGCCCGAAGATCATGCCTTTAGAATCTTCATCAGCCCCGATAGATGCTACTCCTCTCAATGTAGCACCATCGTACATGATTGTTCCCTTCGGTGAGGACTATGTCATTCCAGAAGAAGATGATGAAATGGAAGACACTCGCTCGTGTGCATCCACGCCGACGGATAAGGAAATACAAATTGATGAGATTCCTCAAATCATTACAGCTCTGAGGATTACTGAAGAAAAGGAGGGTCATGAAGAAATTGGATGCAGCACTCCTGTTATCAATGATGAGTTCTGGGAAGAGACTCATCCAAACTCATCAAGGACAGCTCAAATCCCTCCAACTTCAGCTGCCACTGAGATTCTCACCGGCTCTGATGAAAAGAGCATTCATGCGGAATCAGCACAAGAACCAGCTACATCAGCTGAAGAAAATGCAGCATCAAAAACTGCAACTGCTTCCTCAAGCCAGCAAATTCCTCAAACTGGGGAAAATGCTCATGCTAATGAAAATGCTTCTGCCCCAAATGCTGAAACTGCACTTGTTGTGGTGAAACCTGAAACTGCCATTGTAGTGGCCACAACTCCTCAAGATGCACAGCAGCACAATCTTCAACCGAAGCCAAATCAACCCTTCTCCAAGAGGCCAAAGTTTCAGAAGGAAGCTTTCTTTGATGAATGTCATTACTTCACGGGAGAGAATCTGTATGACAAGCTTCGCGTCAGACACAGGAAGTTATGGACAAGAAATCAGCTTAACTACTATGTCTCTCTGCTCTGTGGAAGAAAGAAGATATTTCTTCACACTCACATTCCTCACTGTGATATGGAAGAAATACCTTACTTCGTCCCAGTCCTCAATGTTCTTCATGAAGCTGGGTTATTGCCTTTCTGCACAGATATCAGTGATTGGAGCACGGACATAATTCTTCAATTTTATGCCACACTGCATATCACATGCAACCCAAAAGACGTCACCACATGGGTATTGGACTGGATGACTCAGCATACGCATTACAGAGCTCCAACTACTAAATTGATTCAAGCTCTCCCAATATCAATTCCCTCAGAGGACGCAGTCAAAATGTATGATGAACGAGAACTGTCGAACAAGCTCATGGAAGTCCTCATGAAGCCTTTGGCCAAGGGCCAACCTCCAAGGACTTGATTTCTCGTGCAAGATTTGAAGTATGAGCCCAGAACCATGTACAGGATCATGAATAGTATCGTGTTCAACGTCATTCATGGCATACCTATGAAGAAGACATCGTAGGCATCATGAATAATATCCTGTTCAACGTCATTCATGGAATACCTATGAATCTTCCTGATTTATTCTTAAGGACTTTGGCTGACAATGCTTTTTCACCATATGAGTTGAAGATTTATGCACCTTGGATCATGAGATTCATCAGGAACAGATCAGGCATCAACTATCAAGATGACTTTCAGAATCACCTCGGATATTTTCCGCCGATCAAAGTCATCAAGTCATCTTTTGAACCTGTTGAAGGCAAAGGCAAGTCTGTGATCGATGAAGGAAATCGGCCCCTAGATGGCCAATTTCGCAAGGCTGATTCATATTCCTCATATGATGACACTCCTACTCAAGACCCTCCAAGCCCAACTGCTCCAAGGGTGATGACTAACAGAGAGCTTATTCTCAGTCTTCACCAAAAAGTCGATCGCAATCACAAATGGGTGAAACGCCAGTTTGGTGCCATTGTGAAAACCCTCAATGAGACTCAAAATGAAGTGAAGAAAAAACACTATTATCTTCATGAGGTTTTTTATCGCACTTGGGCCACTTTGGCTCACCTGAAGACTCCGGAGGAACTTGAGGAATTGGAATTTACTCAAGACTTTGATTGGCCGTGGCTTCCAAAGAAGAAATTCAAGCCTATTCCAGTTCCTGACTTGGAGGACAGTTCATTTTCTTCATTTTGTACTACTGAATCACATGAAGAACCAGAAGACACTTCAACTGGTCCAAGAAAGAAGATTATCTCCAAGGATGCTCACGCCACTACATCAACCAAGAAGTTAATTTATTCAAGGGCGTTAGTCCTCAGTTTTGTCCCTTTTGGTCACTTGATGACAAAGGTGTTGGAGAACGTAGCATGGGAAACAAAAAAATTGCTACGCACATGCGATACATATCCATGGTGATGATCATCTACGAGAGGGGAGAGTGAATCTACATATCCTTGTAGATCGATAAGCGGAAGCGTATATAATGCGGTTGATGTAGTGGAACATCTTCGAGATTCAAATCGCAGCCCGTCCCACGATCTCATCACGATTCGTCCCGCGATCCCATCACGATCCATCCCGATCTAGTGCCAAACGGACGGCACCTCCGCGTTCAGCACACGTATAGCTCGATGACGACCCCCTCCTTCTTGATCCAGCAAGAGAGACGAGGAAGTAGATGAGTTCTCCAGCAGCATGACGGCACGCTGGTGATGGTGGTGATCTATTCCTGCACGGCTTCGCCTAAGCACCGCAGAAATCCGATCTAGAGGAAGAACTACAAACTAGAGGAGAGGGTAGCGTGTGGCTGAAATTGTGTATCTCAAAAACCATCAATACCTCTAGTATATATAGAAGGGAGGGAGGGGAGGAGGCAGCCTCAAACCCTCTAGGTTTGGCCAAAATTGGAGGTGGAGGAGTCCTACTCCAATCCTACTAGGAGTAGGAGTCCTCCTTTCCACTTGGAAACCCTTTCCACCTTTGGGTTTTTGCCTATCAAACCTCATGGGACTTAACGGGAGCTTATGTCAGCCCACTAGGGGCTGGTTTGTATCCTCCCACAGCCCATAAGGCCCCTAGGGGCGTGACACCCCTCCGGATGGTCCTCGGTACCCTCCTGGCACTCCCGATACACTACCGATGAGCCCGAAACTTTTCTGGTGACCAAAACAGGACTTCCTATATATCAATCTTTACCTCCAGACCATTCCGGAGCTCCTCGTGACATCTGAGATCTCATCCGGAACTCCGAACAACTTTCGGTTACCAACACCTATAACTCAACTATACCAAAATGTCACCGAACCTTAAGTGTGCAGACCCTGCGGGTTCGAGAACTATGCATACATGACCTGAGAAATTCTCCGGTCAATAACCAATAGCGGGACCTGGATGTCCATATTGACTCCTACATATTCTACGAAGATCTCTATCGGTTGAACCTCTATGTCAAGGATTCAGTTAATCCCGTATGTTGTTCCCTTTGTCCTTCGGTATGCTACTTGCCCGAGATTCGATCGTCGGTATCTCAATACCTAGTTCAATCTCGTTACCGGCAAGTCTCTTTACTCGTTCCGTAATACAAGATCCCGTAACTAACTCCTGAGTCACATTTATTGCAATGCTTGTTGTGATGTTGTATTACCGAGTGGGCCCCGGGATACCTCTCCGTCACACGGAGTGACAAATCCCAGTCTTGATCCATGCCAACCCAACAGACACCTTTGGAGATACCTGTAGAGCATCTTTATAGTCACCCAGTAACGTTGCAACGTTTGATACACACAAGGTATACCTCCGGTATCTGGGAATTGCATGATCTCATGGTCATAGGAACAGATACATTGACATGCCAAAAACAGTAGCAATAAGCTGACACGATCATATGCTACGTTTATAGTTTGGGTCTTGTCCATCACATCATTCTCCCAATGATGTGATCTCGTTATCAAGCGACAACCCTTGTATATGGCTAGGAAACCTTAACCATCTTTGATCAACGAGCTAGTCAACTAGAGGCTCACTAGGGACAATGTGTTGTCTATGTATCCACACATGTATTTGAGTTTCCAATCAATATAGTTCTAGCATGGATAATAAACGATTAGTATGAACAAAGAAATATAATAATAACCAATTTATTATTGCATCTAGGGCATATTTCCAACAGTCTCCTACTTGCACTAGAGTCAATAATCTAGTTCACATCACTATGTGATAGTAATGAACCTAACACCCCTACAGTTATGGGGTTTGATAATATCTTGCTTGTGAGAGATGTTTTTAGTCAATGGGTCTGAACCTTTCAGATCTGTGTGTGCTTTACAAATCTCTATGTCATCCTATAGATGCTGCTACCACACACCATTTGGAACTATTCCAAATGACTGCTCCACTATACGAAACGGGTTTACCACTGAGAGTTATTCGGATTAGTGTCAAAGCTTGCATTGACATAACGCTTCACGACGAACTCTTTAATCACCTCCACAATCGAGAAAAATTCCTTAGTCCACTAGTTACTAAGGATAACTTTGACTGCTGTTTAGTGATTCAAACTTGGATCGCTCTTTGTACCCCTTGACAGACTCATGGCAAGGCACACATCAGGTGCGGTACACAGGATGGCATACTTTAGAGCCTATGGCTAATGCATAGGGGACGACCTTCGTCCTTTCTACTTTTTCTACCATGGTCACGCTTTGAGTCTTACTCAAACTTACACCTTACAACACAGCCAAGAACTCCTTCTTCGCTGATCTATTTTGAACTCTTTCAAAAACATGTCAAGGCATGTATTTCATTGAAAGTTTTTATCAAGCGTCTTGATCTATCTCTATAGATCTTGATGCTCAATGTTCAAGTAGCTCAATCTAGGTCTTCCTTTGAAAAACTCCTTTCAAACAACCCTTTATGCTTTCCAGAAATTCTACATCACTTCCGATCAACAATATGTCAACCACATATACTTATCAGAAATTCTATAGTGCTCCCACTCACTTCTTTGGAAAAACAAGTTTATCATAAACCTTGTATAAACCCAAAAGCTTTGATCATATCATCAAAGCATATATTCCAACTCCGAGATGCTTGCACCAGTCCATAGAAGGATCACTGGAGCTTGCATACTTGTTAGCATCCTTAGGATCAACAAAACCTTCTGGTTGTATCACATACAACCTTTCCTTAAGGAAACCGTCGAGGAAACAATGTTTTGACATCCATCTGTAAGATGCAGCAATTGCTAACATAATTCCAACAGACTTTTAGCATCCCTACGAGTGAGAAAGTCTCATCACAGTCAACTCCTTGAACTTGCCGGAAACCTCTTTGCAACAAGTCGAGCTTTCTTAAATGGTGACTTTTCACCATCATCGTTTGTCTTCCTTTTAAAGATCCATCTGTACTTAATAGTCTTTACACAATCAAGTAGTTCTTTCAAAGTCTACACTTTGTTTTCATACATGGATCCTCTCTCGGATTTCATGGCCTCAAGCCATTTGCCAGAATCCGGGCCCACCATTGCTTTGTTGGAATTATGCCCTAGAGGCAATAATAAATTTATAATTATTATTATAATTCCTGTATCAAGATAATAGTTTATTATCCATGCTATAATTGTATTGAATGAAGACTCATTTACATGTGTGGATACATAGACAAAACACCGTCCCTAGCATGCCTCTAGTTGGCTAGCCAGTTGATCGATGATAGTCAGTGTCTTCTGATTATGAACAAGGTGTTGTTGCTTGATAACTGGATCACGTCATTGGGAGAATCACGTGATGGACTATACCCAAACTAATAGACGTAGCATGTTGATCGTGTCATTTTGTTGCTACTGTTTTTCTGCGTGTCAAGTATTTATTCCTATGACCATGAGATCATATAACTCACTGACACCGGAGGAATGCTTTGTGTGTATCAAACGTCGCAACGTAACTGGGTGACTATAAAGATGCTCTACAGGTATCTCCGAAGGTGTTAGTTGAGTTAGTATGGATCAAGACTGGGATTTGTCACTCCGTGTGACAGAGAGGTATCTCGGGGCCCACTCGGTAATACAACATCACACACAAGCCTTGCAAGCAATGTAACTTAGTGAAAGTTGCGGGATCTTGTATTACGGAACGAGTAAAGAGACTTGCCGGTAAACGAGATTGAAATAGGTATGCGGATACTAACGATCGAATCTCGGGCAAGTAACATACCGAAGGACAAAGGGAATGACATACGGGATTATGCGAATCCTTGGCACTGAGGTTCAAACGATAAGATCTTCGTAGAATATGTAGGATCCAATATGGGCATCCAGGTCCCGCTATTGGATATTGACCGAGGAGTCTCTCGGGTCATGTCTACATAGTTCTCGAACCCGCAGGGTCTGCACACTTAAGGTTCGACGTTGTTTTATGCGTATTTGAGTTATATGGTTGGTTACCGAATGTTGTTCGGAGTTCCGGATGAGATCACGGACGTCACGAGGGTTTCCGGAATGGTCCGGAAACGAAGATTGATATATAGGATGACCTCATTTGATTACCGGAAGGTTTTCGGAGTTACCGGGAATGTACCGGGAATGACGAATGGGTTCCGGGAGTTCACCGGAGGGGGCAACCCACTCCGGGGAAGCCCATAGGCATTTGGGGGGGTCACACCAGCCCTTAGTGGTCTGGTGGGACAGCCCACCAATCCCCTATGCGCCAAGAGAGAAAAATCAAAGGAAAGAAAAAAAAAGAGGAAGAAGTGGGAAGGGGGAAGGACTCCCTCCCACCAAACCAAGTAGGACTCGGTTTGGGGGGGTAGAGTCCTCCCCCCTGGCTCGGCCGACCCCTTGGGGATCCCTTGGACCCCAAGGCAAGGTCCCCCTCCCTCCTCCTATATATATGGGGCTTTTAGGGCAGATTTGAGACGACTTTCTCACGGCTGCCCGACCACATACCTCCATAGTTTTTCCTCTAGATCGCGTTTCTGCGGAGCTCGGGCGGAGCCCTGCTGAGACGAGATCATCACCAACCTCCGGAGCGCCGTCACGCTGCCGGAGAACTCTTCTACCTCTCCGTCTCTCTTGCTGGATCAAGAAGGCCGAGATCATCGTCGAGCTGTACGTGTGCTGAACGCGGAGGTGCCGTCCGTTCGGTACTAGATCGTGGGACTGATCGCGGGATTGTTCGCGGGGCGGATCGAGGGACGTGAGGACGTTCCACTACATCAACCGCGTTCTCTAACGCTTCTGCTGTACGATCTACAAGGTTACGTAGATCACTCATCCCCTCTCGTAGATGGACATCACCATGATAGGTCTTCGTGCGCGTAGGAAAATTTTTGTTTCCCATGCGACGTTCCCCAACAGTGGCATCAGGAGCTAGGTTCATGCGTAGAAGTCTTCTCGAGTAGAACACAAAAGGTTTTGTGGGCGGTGATGTGCGTTTTGCTGCCCTCCTTAGTCTTTTCTTGATTCCGCGGTATTGTTGGATTGAAGATGCTTGGACCGACATTACTCGTACGCTTACGAGAGACTGGTTTCATCGTTACGAGTAACCCCCTTTGCTCAAAGATGACTGGCAAGTGACGGTTTCTCCAACTTTAGTTGAATCGGATTTGACCGAGGAGGTCCTTGGATGAGGTTAAATAGCAACTCATATATCTCCGTTGTGGTGTTTGCGTAAGTAAGATGTGATCCTACTAGATACCCTTGGTCACCACGTAAAACATGCAACAACAAAATTAGAGGACGTCTAACTTGTTTTTGCAGGGTATGATTGTGATGTGATATGGCCAACGATGTGATGTCATATATTGGATGTATGAGATGATCATGTTGTAATAGAAATATCGACTTGCATGTCGATGGTACGGCAACCGGCAGGAGCCATAGGGTTGTCTTTATACTAACATATGTGCTTGCAGATGCGTTTACTATTTTGCTAGGATGTAGCTTTAGTAGTAATAGCATAAGTAGCACGACAACCACGATGGCAACACGTTGATGGATGATCATGGTGTGGCGCCGGTGACAAGAAGATCGTGCCGGTGCTTTGGTGATGGAGATCAAGAAGCACGTGATGATGGCCATATCATGTCACTTATGAATTGCATGTGATGTTAATCCTTTTTGCACCTTATTTTGCTTAGAACGACGGTAGCATTATGAGGTGATCTCTCACTAAAATTTCAAGACGAAATTGTGTTCTCCCCGACTGTGCACCGTTGCTACAGTTCATCGTTTCGAGACACCACGTGATGATCGGGTGTGATAGACTCAACGTTCACATACAACGGGTGCAAAACAGTTGCGCACGCGGAACACTCGGGTTAAGCTTGACGAGCCTAGCATGTGCAGACATGGCCTCGGAACACATGAGACCGAAAGGTCGATCATGAATCATATAGTTGATATGATTAGCATAGGGATGCTTACCACTGAAACTACTCTCGACTCACGTGATGATCGGACTTGGGATAGTGTAAGTGGATCATGAACCACTCAAATGACTAGAGAGATGTACTTTTTGAGTGGGAGTTTAGCATATAATTTGATTAAGTTGAACTCTAATTATCTTGAACATAGTCTAAGTCCACTTTGAATATATTTGTGTTGTAGATCATGGCTCACGCAAGTGTCATCCTGAATTTTAATACGTTCCTAGAGAAAGCTAAGTTGAAAGATGATGGAAGCAACTTTGTAGACTGGGCTCGTAACCTTAAGCTAATCTTACAAGCTGGAAAGAAGGATTATGTCCTTAATGCTACGCTAGGAGATGAACCACCCGCTACGGCTGATCAGGATGTTAAGAACGCTTGGTTAGCGCGTAAGGAGGACTACTCAATAGTTCAATGTGCAGTCTTGTATGGCTTAGAACCGGGACTTCAACGTCGCTTTGAGCGTCATGGAGCATTTGAGATCTTCCAGGAGTTGAAGTTTATCTTTCAGAAGAACGCCCGGATCGAGAGGTATGAGACCTCCGATAAATTCTATGCTTGCAAGATGGAGGAAAACTCGTCTGTCAGTGAACATGTGCTCAAAATGTCTGGGTACTCAAACCGTCTAGCTGAACTGGGGATTGAACTCCCGCAAGAAGCTATCACTGACAGAATCCTTCAATCACTGCCGCCAAGCTATAAAGGCTTTGTGTTGAACTACAACATGCAAGGGATGAACAAGTCTCCCGGCGAGTTGTTTGCGATGCTGAAAGTCGCAGAGTCTGAACTCCGTAAAGAGCATCAAGTGTTGATGGTGAGCAAGACCACTAGTTTCAAGAGAAACGGCAAAGGCAAGAAGGGCAATTCGAAGAAGAGCGGCAAGCCTGTTGCCAATCCGCCGAAGAAACCCAAGGCTGGACCTAAGCCTGAAACAGAGTGCTTCTATTGCAAGGGTATGGGTCACTGGAAGCGCAATTGCCCCAAGTATCTAGCAGATAAGAAGGCGGGCAAAGAAAAATCAGGTATATTTGATATACATGTTATTGATGTGTACTTAACCAGCTCTCGTAGTAGTGCCTGGGTATTCGATACCGGTTCTGTTGCTCACATTTGCAACTCGAAGCAGGAACTGCGGAATAGACGAAGGCTGGCGAAAGACGAAGTGACGATGCGCGTAGGAAACGGTTCCAAGGTTGATGCAATCGCCGTCGGCACAGTGTCACTTCAACTACCATCGGGATTAGTGATGAACTTAAATCATTTTTATTTAGTGCATGCGTTGAGCATGAACATTATATCTGGATCTTGTTTATTGCGAGACGGTTACTCTTTTAAGTCTGAGAATAATGGTTGTTCTATTTCTATGAGTAACATCTTTTATGGTCATGCACCGAATGTGAGAGGATTGTTCATATTGAATCTTGATAGAGATACTCATATACATAACATTGAGACCAAAAGAGTGAGAGTAAACAATGATAGCGCCATATTTTTGTGGCACTGCCGCTTGGGTCATATTGGTGTAAAGCGCATGAAGAAACTCCATGCTGATGGACTTTTGGAGTCACTTGACTTTGATTCACTTTACACGTGCGAACCATGCCTCATGGGCAAAATGACTAAGACTCCGTTCTCCGGAACAATGGAGCGTGCAAGTGACTTGTTGGAAATCATACATACCGATGTGTGTGGTCCAATGAGCGTAGAGGCACGCGGCGGATATCGTTATTTTCTCACCTTCACTGACGATTTAAGTAGATATGGTTATGTCTACTTGATGAAGCACAAGTCTGAAACATTTGAAAAGTTCAAGCAATTTCAGAGTGAAGTGGAAAATCATCGTAACAAGAAGATCAAGTTCCTACGGTCTGATCGTGGGGGTGAATATCTGAGTTTCGAGTTTGGTACTCACTTAAGACAATGTGGAATTGTTTCGCAGTTAACACCGCCTGGAACACCACAGCGTAATGGTGTGTCCGAACGTCGTAATCGTACTTTGTTAGAAATGGTGCGATCTATGATGTCTCTTACTGATTTGCCGTTATCGTTTTGGGGTTATGCATTAGAAATAGCTGCATTCACTTTAAATAGGGCACCATCGAAATCCGTTGAGACGACACCATACGAACTGTGGTATGGCAAAAGGCCAAAGTTGTCGTTTCTTAAAGTTTGGGGATGTGATGCTTATGTCAAAAAGCTTCAGCCTGAAAAGCTGGAACCCAAAGCGGAAAAGTGCGTCTTCATAGGTTACCCAAAAGAGACAGTTGGGTACACCTTCTATCTCAAATCCGAGGGCAAAGTGTTTGTTGCTAAGAACGGAACTTTTCTCGAGAAGGAGTTTCTCTCGAGAGAATTGAGTGAGAGGAAGATAGAACTTGACGAGGTTGTCGAACCTCTCATCCCTCTGGATGGTGGCGCAGGGCAGGGGGAAACCTCTGTCATTGCGACGCCGGTTGAGGAGGAAGTTAATGATGATGATCATGAAACTCCAGTTCAAGTTTCTGTTGAACCATGCAGGTCGACGAGATCACGCGCTGCTCCAGAGTGGTACGGTAATCCCGTCTTATCAATCATGTTGTTAGACAACAATGAACCTGCAAATTATGAAGAAGCAATGGTGGTCCCAGATTCCAACAAATGGCTAGAAGCCATGAAATCCGAGATAGGATCCATGTATGAGAACAAAGTGTGGACTTTGGAGATACTGCCTGAGGGCCGCAAGGCTATTCAGAACAAATGGATCTTTAAGAAGAAGACGGACGCTGACGGTAATGTGACCGTTTATAAAGCTCGACTTGTGGCAAAGGGTTTTTCACAAGTTCCAGGAATTGACTACGATGAGACTTTCTCTCCCGTAGCGATGCTTAAGTCCGTCAGAATCATGTTAGCAATAGCTGCATTTTTCGATTATGAAATCTGGCAGATGGATGTCAAAACGGCGTTCCTTAACGGTTTCCTTAAGGAAGAGTTGTATATGATGCAACCCGAAGGTTTTGTCGATCCTAAAAATGCTGACAAGGTGTGCAAGCTCCAGCGATCCATTTATGGACTGGTGCAAGCATCTCGGAGTTGGAACAAACGCTTTGATGAGGTGATCAAAGCATTTGGGTTTATACAAGTGGTTGGAGAATCTTGTATTTACAAGAAAGTGAGTGGGAGCTCTGTGGCGTTTCTAATATTATATGTGAATGACATATTACTGATTGGAAACAACATAGAGCTTTTGGAGAGCATAAAAGGTTACTTGAATAAAAGTTTCTCTATGAAGGACCTAGGAGAAGCTGCTTACATACTAGGCATTAAGATCTATAGGGATAGATCAAAACGCCTGATAGGGCTTTCACAAAGCACGTACCTTGATAAAGTTTTGAAGAGGTTCAAAATGGAACAGTCCAAGAAAGGGTTCTTGCCAGTGTTACAAGGTACGAGATTGAGTAAGACTCAGTGCCCAGCAACTGATGAAGATAGAGAGCATATGCGCTCCGTCCCCTATGCTTCAGCCATAGGCTCTATCATGTATGCAATGCTGTGCACTAGACCGGATGTTAGCCTGGCCAAAGTATGGCAGGTAGGTTCCAGAGTAATCCAGGAGTGGATCGCTGGACGACGGTCAAGAATATCCTGAAGTACCTGAAAAGGACTAAGGAGATGTTTCTCGTGTATGGAGGTGACGAAGAGCTCGCCGTAAAAGGTTACGTCGATGCAAGCTTTGACACAGATCTGGACGACTCTAAGTCGCAAACCGGATACGTATTTATTCTTAATGGGGGTGCAGTAAGCTGGTGCAGTTCCAAGCAAAGCGTCGTAGCAGATTCTACATGTGAAGCAGAGTACATGGCTGCCTCGGAGGCGGCTAAGGAGGGTGTCTGGATGAAGTAGTTCATGACGGATCTTGGAGTGGTGCCAAGTGCACTGGATCCAATAACCTTGTTCTGTGACAACACTGGTGCCATTGCCTTAGCAAAGGAACCAAGGTTTCACAAGAAGACCAGACACATCAAACGACGCTTCAACCTCATCCGCGACTACGTCGAGGAGGAGGACGTAAATATATGCAAAGTGCACACGGATCTGAATGTAGCAGACCCGCTGACTAAACCTCTTCCACGGCCAAAACATGATCGACACCAGAACTGTATGGGTGTTAGATTTATTACAATGTAATTCACATGGTGATGTGAGGGCTGGATTATTGACTCTAGTGCAAGTGGGAGACTGTTGGAATTATGCCCTAGAGGCAATAATAAATGTATAGTTATTATTATAATTCCTGTATCAAGATAATAGTTTATTATCCATGCTATAATTGTATTGAATGAAGAATCATTTACATGTGTGGATACATAGAGAAAACACCGTCCCTAGCATGCCTCTAGTTGGCTAGCCAGTTGATCGATGATAGTCAGTGTCTTCTGATTATGAACAAGGTGTTGTTGCTTGATAACTGGATCACGTCATTGGGAGAATCACGTGATGGACTAGACCCAAACTAATAGACGTAGCATGTTGATCGTGTCATTTTGTTGCTACTGTTTTTCTGCGTGTCAAGTATTTATTCCTATGACCATGAGATCATATAACTCACTGACACCAGAGGAATGCTTTGTGTGTATCAAACGTCGCAACGTAACTGGGTGACTATAAAGATGCTCTACAGGTATCTCCGAAGGTGTTAGTTGAGTTAGTATGGATCAAGACTGGGATTTGTCACTCCGTGTTACGGAGAGGTATCTCGGGGCCCACTCGGTAATACAACATCACACACAAGCCTTGCAAGCAATGTAACTTAGTGTAAGTTGCGGGATCTTGTATCACGGAACGAGTAAAGAGACTTGCCGGTAAACGAGATTGAAATAGGTATGCAGATACTAACGATCGAATCTCGGGCAAGTAACATACCGAAGGACAAAGGGAATGACATACGGGATTATGCGAATCCTTGGCACTGAGGTTCAAACGATAAGATCTTCGTAGAATATGTAGGATCCAATATGGGCATCCAGGTCCCGCTATTGGATATTGACCGAGGAGTCTCTCGGGTCATGTCTACATAGTTCTCGAACCCGCAGGGTCTGCACACTTAAGGTTCGACGTTGTTTTATGCGTATTTGAGTTATATGGTTGGTTACCGAATGTTGTTCGGAGTCCCGGATGAGATCACGGATGTCACGAGGGTTTCCGGAATGGTCCGGAAACGAAGATTGATATATAGGATGACCTCATTTGATTACCGGAAGGTTTTCGGAGTTACCGGGAATGTACCGGGAATGACGAATGGGTTTCGGGAGTTCACCGGAGGGGGGCAACCCACTCCGGGGAAGCCCATAGGCATTTGGGGGGGTCACACCAGCCCTTAGTGGGCTGGTGGGACAGCCCACCAATCCCCTATGCGCCAAGAGAGAAAAATCAAAGGAAAGAAAAAAAAAGAGGAAGAAGTGGGAAGGGGGAAGGACTCCCTCCCACCAAACCAAGTAGGACTCGGTTTGGGGGGGGAGAGTCCTCCCCCCTGGCTCGGCCGACCCCTTGGGGATCCCTTGGACCCCAAGGCAAGGTCCCCCTCCCTCCTCCTATATATATGGGGCTTTTAGGGCAGATTTGAGACGACTTTCTCACGGCTGCCCGACCACATACCTCCATAGTTTTTCCTCTAGATCGCGTTTCTGCGGAGCTCGGGCGGAGCCCTGCTGAGACGAGATCATCACCAACCTCCGGAGCGCCGTCACGCTTCCGGAGAACTCTTCTACCTCTCCGTCTCTCTTGCTGGATCAAGAAGGCCGAGATCATCGTCGAGCTGTACGTGTGCTGAACGCGGAGGTGCCGTCCGTTCGGTACTAGATCGTGGGACTGATCGCGGGATTGTTCGCGGGGCGGATCGAGGGACGTGAGGACGTTCCACTACATCAACCGCGTTCTCTAACGCTTCTGTTGTACGATCTACAAGGGTACGTAGATCACTCATCCCCTCTCGTAGATGGACATCACCATGATAGGTCTTCGTGCGCGTAGGAAAATTTTTGTTTCCCATGCGACGTTCCCCAACATGCTTCTCCATAGCTCGTAGGTTCATTGTTGTTCAACAACATGACCTCCAACACAGGGTTACCGTATCACTCTACAGCAGTACGCGACCTTGTCGACCTACGAGTTTTGTAGTAACTTGATCCGAAGCTTAATGATCACTATCATCAGTTTCCACTTCAATTGGTGTAGGCGCCACAAGAACAACTTCCTGCGCCCTGCTACACACTGGTTGAATTGACGGTTCAATAACCTCATCAAGTTCCACCACCCTCCCACTCAATTCTTTCGAGAGAAACCTTTCCTCGAGAAAGGACTCGTTTCTAGAAACAAACACTTTGCTTCCGGATCTGAGATAGGAGGTATACCCAACTGTTCGGGTGTCCTATGAAGATGCATTTATCCGCTTTGGGTTCGAGCTTATCATGCTGAAACTTTTCCACATAAGCATCGCAGCCCCAAACTTTTAAGAAACGACAGCTTAGGTTTCTCCAAACCATAGTTCATACGGTGTCATCTCAACGGAATTACGTGGTGCCCTTTTCAAAGTGAATGTGGTTGTCTCTAATGCATAACCCATAAACGATAGTGGTAATTCGATCATAGCATGCACCATATCAAATAGGGCGCGGCTATGACGTTCGGACACACCATCACACTGTGGTGTTCTAGGTGGCATGAGATGTGAAACAATTTTCACATTTGTCTTAATTGTGTACCAAACTCGCAACTCACATATTCATCTCTATGATCATATAGTAGACATGTTACCCTCTTGGCACGACGATCTTTAATTTCACTCTGAAACTACTTGAACCTTTCAATAATTTAGACGTGTGTTTCATCAAGCAAATACACTAGTATCTACTCAAATCATGTGCGAAGTAAGAACATAACAATATCCACTGCGTGCCTCAGCACTCATTGGACTGCATACATCCAAATGTATTACTTCCGATAAGTTACTTTCTAGTTCCATCTCACTGGAAAACGAGGCCTTAAGTCATCTTGCCCATGTGGTATGATTTGCATGTCTCAAGTGATTCAAAATCAAGTGAGTCCAAACGATCCATCTGCATGGAGTTTCTTCATGCGTTTATACCAATAGGCTTGGTTTGCATGTCTCAAATGTTTCAAAAATGAGTGCGTACCAAGATCCATCTGCATGGAGCTTCTTCATGCATTTTATACCAACATGACTCAATCAGCAGTGCCACAAGTAAGTGGTACTATCATTACTACTTTGTATCTTTTGGCATCAATATTATGAACATGTGTATCACTATAATCGAGATTCAATAAACCATTGAAGGTATTTATTCAAGCAAATAGAATAACCATTATTCTCTTTAAATGAATAATTGTATTGCAATATACACGATCTAATCATGTTAATGCTCAACGCAAACACCAAATAACAATTATTTAGTTTTAACACTAATCCCGATGGTAGAGGGAGTGTGCGATGTTTGATCACATCAACCTTGGAAATACTTCCAACACATATCGTCACCTCGCCTTTAGCTAGTCTCCATTTATTCCGTAGCTTTTATTTTGAGTTACTAACACTTAGCAACTGAACCGGTATCTAATACCCACGTGCTACTAGGAGAACTAGTAAAGTACACATCAATATCATGTATATCAAACATACTTCTGTCGACTTCGCCAACCTTCTCATCTACCAAGTATCTAGGGTAGTTCCGCCTCAGTGACCGTTCCCTTCATAACAGAAGCACTTAGTCTCGGGTTTGGGTTCAACTTCGGGTTTCTTCATTAGAGCATCAACTGGTTTTCCATTTCATGAAGTATCCCTTCTAGCCCTTGCCCTTCTTCAAACAAGTGGTTTTACTAACCATCAACAATTGATGCTCCTACTTGATTTCTACTTTCGCAGTGTCAAACATTGTGAATCGCTCAAGGATCATCATATCTATCCTTGATATGTTATAGTTCATCACGAAGCCCTAGTAGCTTGGTGGCAGTGACTTTGGAGAACCATCACTATCTCATCTGGAAGATCAACTCCCACTCAATTCAAGCGATTGTAGCACTCGGACAATCTGAGCACATGCTCAACGATTGAGATTTTCTCCCTTACTTTGTAGACAAAGAATCTTGTCGGAGGTCTCACACCCCTCAACAAGGGCACGAGCATGAAATCCTAATTTCATCTCTTGGAACATCTCATATGTTCCGTGACGTTCAAAACGTCTTTGGTGCCTTAATTCTAAGTCGTTTATGCAATATGCACCGAACTATCACGTAGTCATAAAAGAACGTGTACGTCTGATGTTTGCAACATCCACAGGCGACACTTTAGGTTCAGCACACCGAGCGGTGCATTAAGGACATAGGCCTTCTATGCAGAAATGAGGACAATCCTCAGTTTACGGACCCGGTCCGCATAATTGCTACTATCAACTTTCAACTAAATTTTCTCTAGGAACATATCTAAAACAGTAGAGCTACAGCGCAAGCTACAACATAATTTGCAAAGACCTTTTGACTATGTTCATGATAATTGAGTTTAGCTAATCATATTACTAATAAATCCCACTCAAATAGACATCCCTCTAGTCATTCGAGTGGCGCATGATCCAAATCCACTAACTCAAGTCCGATCATCACGTGAGTTGAGTATAGTTTCAGTGGTGAACATCTCCATGTTGATCATATCAACTATATGATTCATGCTCGACCTTTCGGTCTCTTGTGTTCCGAGGCCATGTCTGTACATGCTAGGCTCGTCAAGTTTAACCCGAGTGTTCCGCGTGTGCAACTTTTTTGCACCCGTTGTATGTGAACGTTGAGTCTATCACACCGATCATCATGTGGTGTCTCGAAACGACGAACTGTCGCAACGGTGCACAGTCGAGGAGAACACAATTTTATATTGAAATTTTAGTGAGGGATCACCTTATAATGCTACTATCGTTCTAAGCAAAATAAGGTGCATAAAAGGATTAACATCACATGCAAATCATAAGTTACATGATATGGCCATGATCTTGTGCTTCTTGATCTCCATCACCAAAGCACCGACATGATCTTCATCGTCACCGGCGCCACACCATGATCTCCATCATCATGATCCCCATCATTGTGCCGCCATCGAGGTTGTTGTGCTATCTATGCTATTACTACTAAAGCTACTACCTAGCAATATAGTAAATGCATCTGCAAGCACAAACGTTAGTTTAAAGACAACCCTATGGCTCCTGCCGGTTGCCGTAGCATCGACATGGAAGTCGATATTTAACTATTACAACATGATCATCTCATACATCCAATATATCATATCATGTCATTGGCCATATCACATCATATGCATACCCTGCAAAAACAAGTTAGACGTCCTCTAATTTGTTGTTGCATGTTTTACGTGGCTGCTATGGGTATCTAGTATGATCGTATCTTACTTACGCAAAGCCACAACGATGATATGCAATTAGCTATTTAACCTTCTCCAAGGACCGCTTCGGTCAAATCCAATTCAACTAAAGTTGAAGAAACAGGCACCAGCCAGTCATCTTTATGCAACAAGTTGCATGTTAGTCGATGAAACCGGTCTCTCGTAAGCGTACGAGTAAGGTTGGTCTGGGACGCTTCAATCCAACAATACCGCCGAATCAAGAAAAAACTAAGGAGGGCAGAAAAAAAGAACATCAACGCCCACAAACTCTTTTGTGTTCTACTCGAGATATCATCTACACATGAACCTAGCTCATGATGCCACTGTTGGGGAATGTAGCATGGGAAACAAAAAAAATCCTACGCACACGCAATACCTATCCATGGTGATGATCATCTACGAGAGGGGAGAGTGAATCTACATACCCTTGTAGAACGCTAAGCGGAAGCGTATATAACGCGTTGATGTAGTAGAACATCTTCGCGATTCAAATCACAGCCCGTCCTGTGATCTCATCACGATCCGTCCCGCGATCCCATCACGATCCATCCCGATCTAGTGCCGAACGGACGATACCTTCGTGTTCAGCACACGTACAGCTCGATGACGACCCCTGCCTTCTCGATCCAGCAAGAGAGACGGGGAAGTAGATGAGTTCATCAGGGACTCCGAACAACTTTCGGTTACCAACACCTATAACTCAACTATACCGAAGCGTCACCGAACCTTAAGTGTGCAGACCCTGCGGGTTCGAGAACTATGCAGACATGACCTGAGACATTCTCCGGTCAATCACCAATAGCCGGACCTGGATGTCCATATTGACTCCTACATATTCTACGAAGATCTCTATCGGTTGAACCTCTATGTCAAGGATTCAGTTAATCCCGTATGTTGTTCCCTTTGTCCTTCGGTATGTTACTTGCCCGAGGTTCGGTTGTCAGTATCTCCATACCTAGTTCAATCTCGTTACCGGCAAGTCTCTTTACTCGTTTTGTAATACAAGATCTCGTAACTAACTCCTTAGTCACATTGCTTGCAAGGCTTGTTGTGATGTTGTATTACCGAGTGGGCCCCGAGATACCTCTCCATCACACGGAGTGACAAATCCCAGTCTTGATCCATGCCAACCCAATAGACACGTTTGGACATACCTGTAGAGCACCTTTATAGTCACCCAGTAATGTTGAGACGTTTGATACACACAAGGTATACCTCCGATGTCCGGGAGTTGCATGATCTCATGGTCATAGGAACAGATACATTGACATGCAAAAACAGTAGCAATAAACTGACACGATCATATGCTACGTTTATAGTTTGGGTCTTGTCCATAACATTATTCTCCCAATGATGTGATCCCGTTATCAAGCGACAACCCTTGTCTATGGCTAGGAAACCTTAACCATCTTTGATCAACGAGCTAGTCAACTAGAGGCTCACTAGGGACAGTGTGTTGTCTATGTATCCACACATGTATTTGAGTTTCCAATCAATACAACTCTAGCATGGATAATAAACGATTATTATGAACAGCGAAATATAATAATAACCAATTTATTATTGCCTCTAGGGCATATTTCTAACAAAAGGGGGAGAAATCTGAGAGTTAGTCTTCAAGCGGGATTTACTATGGGGCTTATAAACTTTATTAAGTTACAAACTCTTGGTTCTTCTGAAGTTTTCGATGTAATGAGTTGTAACTTAAGCCCGATGGTGTTCTGACTCTTTTGAACGTTTTTCCTCGCATGCTTATTCCTCAAGTTTATTAATGTAGGCATGCTGAAATTCATCAGACACCATTTTTCATCATGCACTCTTAATTCCTCATACTATATGTCAAATGCATGCATGAATTGTAAAATACAAGGGGAGATCTCCATGATATAAATCATCAATGTGCATCTGCTGTTCAAAGCAAATTCCTCAAAATATGCACATCTTCATGGAGAGTTTCTCTATATCTTAACTTCAAATTTCTCAAACTCTGTACTTACATTCCATATTATTATCCCCGTTGAAAATTTAACCTAATTATCATCAACCACCAAAAAAGGGGAGATTGTAAGTGCATCTAGTGCCCCTTAGTGATTTTGGTGGTTTGAAGACTTATAGGTTAAGAGACTAATATGTTTGTAAGTGTACACATGCTCTATAAGTTGCTCAGGAGTTCGAGTTATACGATGAATATCGACCCCTAAAAATGTATGTCTTGGCTGAAGACTTTTGTCTTTCTTTGAAGACTTTGATCGCGAAGAAACTGCGATGAAATTGATATTCCTCATGAAGATATTGAAGATGAGGAATTCGGTGGTCCTGAAGAAAACACTCTGAATACTTTGAAGCGTGAAGTTTTATTTCTTCGGTTTCATTTTCTTTACACTTGAGTCATAGGAACGTCATACTGTTAAAGGGGGTCGAGGTAAAACTACGGAATGATTTTCCTCATGATGCTCAACCCAAGCCTAAATCTACCAAAGCCTCAAAGTGAGGAATATGAGATACATGAGGACTTCCACAGTTAAAAGTTCCGACCGTTGCCACGCCACGCACCACCTCACTGCTCTTATCCATCCAACAGTCACATTATTTAAGGGCATTTATGTTAAATCATGTCGGGATGCTTCCAGGCTATAAATAGCCACCCCCACAACCACTAGCTGGTTGGCTGCTCCGAGAGAAACTGGCACTTGTCATTTAGAGCAACCCAAATTCCTCAGAGTCCTCGAGAGAAAATCAGCAAGTGAGGAAGTACCCCAAACCAAAAACCAAGTGATTGAGCATCACATAAGAAGTTGTTCGTGTGTGGAACTGAAGCCTGTTACCTTTGAGGATTGTGCATCCTCCGGACGGTTAGGCGTCATGGTCTAGAGCATCCAACACTCAATTGTGGATCGCCGGGTGACCGAGTATGTGAGGGTTTGGAAGTCTGCCCTGAAGACTTGCCACGAATACTGGACGATGACTATGTGTCCTTAGCTCAAGGGAAATACGGTAGGGATTGTGCGTTCCAGGACTGTGTGTCCTTTTGGTTTCAATACCAAGCCGCTTCGAACCAGACGTACAAGTGTCACAACAGTTGGAACTGGGTCATCAACAACTGTCTTCATCAAGCTACGGGTTCTATTTCTTCAACTCTTTAATTTCCTCAAGTTGTATGTTGAAGACTCTCCTCTGTGTTGTTTGAAGAATTTTTCTGAAGACTTTCTCTGAATTTTCTTAACCTCAAATTCTTTACTTGAGTTAATCTTCACCTGTGTAATCTGTACTTGCGAACTGTGCAAACCGAATCTCGTAAACTTCATCATGTATACTGCTCTAGTCGTTTTTGCACTTCCGATCCTGCGTTATTTCCGCTGCACTTAATTCACATTTGTGGACTTTCCTCACAAGGAATTTCCTCAGTGATGAAATTTTAAAAATCGTCTATTCATCCCCCTCCCCTCTAGTCTATATAACGCACTTTTAGATCGGATCAGGGACATCAAGAGGAGAAGAGGGGCATTGGCAAAGTGGTGGCGCTGCTTTTGGCGTCGAGCAGGTCGACGTGGTTCATATATGGGCGTGTCAGATAGGCCAAGAACTTACGTCTCACGACATGTTAGTTTTGATCTCGAGCACGACATGACATATGAAACAGTGATACGGGACTACGGGTTGATTTGTAGAAATATCAAATGAGTTTTGTGTAAAATTATATGACGGACTAAAAATACTTATTTTTTTTATTAGTAGGTATAGATGTTGATAGGTTATTGTTCACAAAAAAACAGCTTCCCAGTTTTTCCAGCTAAAATAAGTTCGTATATTTACAAAATAGATAATATCATTGCTAGTCACAAAACTTACATCGAAGATGCAGTTTGGTGCCAAAACTTCTAAAATACGATTCTCTGGTCATGCAACTTGTGTATAGATGCAAATACGGTCACTCCGGCTGTGTAAACGTGTATCCACCGCTGATGTGGCATGCCAGGCATGCATGTGTCCACTATCAGTGACAAATGCGTATGCAATTATTTTACAAAGAATCCTTCAAATTTATTTAATCTTTACCTTTAATTTTAATAATAAAGAGGCTATCGCTTTCGTTGGAAAACCCACCGAGGTGATTTTACAAAAAAATCCTTACTGTTTATGACATTAAATTCGTAGTATATATTAAATATTTTTAAAAATACTCATATCTTTTAAACCGTAACTCCAAATTTAACATATTATACATGGAATTTGATTAGAAAAATATGTATAATTTAAATATGATATTATTTTATCTGTTAAACGTTTAATAAAAATACTATCTAGGGTGCAATCTTAATAAATAAGTCATTATTCGTCTTTCTTTCATACCGGTACTCATCCGGGTTGGTGATGAACACGTCAACAAAATCAGGATTAGAGATGAAACTGAAGGTCACTTGACTGATTCTTTATACGTATTAAATCTACATGCAAGCCGTGTTAAAATAGAAGACTTGTGAAATTTTGAACTGCATTTTTGTAGGATAAGACCATCTTTATTTGTATCGTAACTATAAATTCTTAAATTATAGACTTTTTTATAAATTAAGAGCGTGTGCCGTGTGGTATTTCTTTCACCCGTTGCAACGATGGGCCTTTTTGCTAGTTATGAATAAAGACCCTCAAATAAAATAAAATAAAAATGATGCGGCTGATGGTTTTGATTTATATTTTTACAATGATGACTACTCGTATCAAAATATTTTTCTTGGACCGAATTTCCATTGAGAGAAAGAATTGTTAGCGAACGACTTTTTTGAACTTAAACGAGAGAGACTAGTAATACATGGATGTAACTTAAATCCTCATACATGCATACTATATCAGACCCTCGTTCAATTGAAAAATGACATTATTTAAAATATTATTCTCAAAGTTGCAACAATGAATTGGCCTCGCGATTTTCTATAGGAAAGAAGTCGGGATGTCCACAATACATCAAACACTTATTTAGAACAATGAGTTCAACAAAATATGTTTGGACATTAAAAAATGAATTCAAAATTTCAGGCGAAAAAGACCTGGATTTGCCGAGATATTTTGGAAACCGGATTTTGCATTCCCTCCCTAAAAATGCAAAATCCGATTTTTGGTCCAACAAAATTATTTCAATACGAATAGTCATCGTTGCAAAAATATAAATCAAAACCATCAGCAATAGCATTTTTATTTATTTTATTTGAGGGTCTTTATTCGTAATTAAATAAATTTGAAGGGTTCAATGCAAAAATAATTGTGTGCGTTATCACCGTGGAGTAATGACGCATGCATGCGTGACATGCCACACAAGCCGTGGATACAGCGTACACAGCCCGAGTGACGGGTTTGCATGTAAACACAAGTTACATGATCAGAAAACCGTATTTTAGAAATTTTAGCACCAAACTGCACATTCGATACAAATTTTGTGACTAGCGATGATATTAACTCTTTACAAAAATCTCGAATTTGAGATAAGTTTATGAAAATGGGAAAACTTTGTAGACTTTAAAACTTCCATCAGGGGAGGAGGAAAAAGCCCCTCAACCACCTGAATATATTGCTTTAAAGAAAAGGGGAAACTCCCCAATTCCGAGTGACAGATTTACATAGAGCGATGAAAAAGCCATAGGAGGGGATGCCAGCCAAAAGATAGCTCGTTGGGCAGATCTGAACACACTGAACCATACATCAATATGTATGTGGTCCGCAACTTTCATATAATTGAAAAATAACCACATATTTAAGGGAAAAATTTCATCAATTAGAGACATAAAGTTCACAAATTTAAGAAAAAAGTTACACTAATGTGGGAAACGTTCACGAACTTGAAAAATAAACAATTCTTAAATAAAAAATGTTCAAATTAAAAAGAAAAAACAATCCAAACGTGCCTAAATCCGGACTGAAAGAAAATAGGAAAAATAGCTAAAAAAGAAACACACGAAGGCTAACACTGCCGCTCTAAATAAGTCGGCCTATTTGGGACGGGTGGTGGGGGGTGCGGCAGTGGCGGAGCCACCTCCCGGCGACCCCTGGCGGCTGCCCGGGCTGCTCCAGAAATTTACGCCTAAACACTAGTGATAATCTATGGTTAAAAAAATTATTTCTTTGGTCAGGTGGCAGCTCACACTGTTAGAGTTGAGTCTTGCCCGGGCGACATTCATGGGCTGGCTCCGCAGCTTGGGTGCGCTAACTACCGAATACACTCTATTTGGCGTTCTTCGGGTGTGTCGCGGTCGATGACTCGCACAACATACGCTCGTAAATGGGTTGGCTCAAGTACAATTTGTGTAGGTACAAGTCAGTCCGTTTCTTTAATCTTTGAAAGATTCCTAACCGGTTTTGAAAACGTTCGAAAAGGCTCCTGAATAGTTTTTTTCTTTTGGTTTAGTTCTTTATTCTTGTTCTTCTTTTTAGGATTACTAGCAAAAGGGCCCATGCGTTGTAACGGGATAAAGAAATACCACACGGCACACGCTCTTAATTTATAAAAAATGTCTATAATTTGAGAATTTATAGTTACGATACAAATAAAGATGGTCTTACCCTACAAAAATGCAGTTCAAAATTTCACAGGTCTTCTATTTTAACACGGCTTGCATGTAGATTTAATACGTACAAAGAATCAGTCAAGTGACCTTCAGTTTCATCTCTAATCCTGATTTTGTTGACGTGTTCATTCCCAACCCGGATGAGTACCGGTATGAAAAAAAGACGAATAATGACTTATTTATTAAGATTGCACCCTAGATAGTATTTTTATTAAATGTTTAACAGATAAAATAATATCATATTTAAATTCTACATATTTTTCTAATCAAATTCCATGTATAATATGTTAAATTTCGAGTTAAGGTTTAAAAGATATGAGTATTTAAAAAAATATTTAATATATACTACGAGTTTAATGTCATAAACAGTAAGGGCTTTTTTGTAAAATCACCTTGATGGGTTTTCCGACGGAAGCGATAGCCTCTTTATTATTAGGTAAAGATTTTTAGAATATCAAGTTTGAAATTGATCGTGTTTTGAAAATTCTTCACTCATTTAAGGAAGTACGGTCGGGTCTATCACAGAAAGAAACATGTGCATCCACGAGAAGTAAATCTCTACCTCTCGTGGAAGGAAAAATTGTGTTTTATTTATATTTTCGTTTCTTTTACAGAAGCAAATTAGTGCCTTCATGAAAAGTAAATATATACCTCTCGTATAAAGGAAAAACAAAAGGACACATTTTTTGAGAGAGATACGAGTTTGCTTCACACGGAAGCAATTATGTGCCTCGACAAAAAATAAAATTGTACCTTTTGCGAAAGAAAAAATAAACACGTTTACTCATTGGAATTTTTTTTTTAAAATCGTCCAACACCTAAAAAGGGAAAAACAGTAGAAAATCATGTAGAAGACGAAAACATGTACAAAAAATAAAAATAAAATAAAATTCAAGCGAATTCTTCAGATTGTGACACTTAGCGACGGCTGAGAGCATACCAAATGACACGCTCACAGCCCACCGAAAATAACCTTTTGTGAGGGCTCGTGAAAGAGTATTCACTGATTAGTTGCTCTCCCAATTGTTGTTTATTCAACAACATCCAGTGGGAGGGATCTCCTATTGGGGAACTTCTACCTGCCGCTCGCTGCGCAGGGAGTCTGTCCCACGCACAGGGCGAACCCCGACAGGTCATGCCGAGCAGGTCTGTGACACTGTAGCTTTAATTTTCCTTTTCTGCTTTTTTGGGTCGTTTTTATTCCCTTTTTCCTTTTTTTCCTTTTTCTCAGAATGAACAACCATTGAATTTCTTAAATCAGTTTTCAAAACATGAACTTTTCTAGAATAGGGAACAAATTTGAAAACGCAAACAATTTTTTAAAGGACGAACATTTTTCTAATCTTGAGAACAATATTTTAAATAAAGAAGCATTTTGAAAAATCCTGAACAAATTTGGGACGTCGAACAAAATTTTAAAGCGTGAACAAGTTTTTAAAAGCACGAACACTTTTAAAATCTTGAGAACAAATTTTAAATAATCCTGAAGAACATAGTGAATATGAACAATTTTCTAATTTTGAGAACAAATTTCGTAAAACAAGACATTTTTTAGGAACATTTTTAAAAATCCACAACATTTTTTCAAAATCCAGAACATGTTTTGAAATTCCTTTTTTACGAAAATATTGAACATTTTTGTAAAATATAAAAACATTTTTCTTATTTGAAGAACATTTTTGGAAAATCCCAAACCTTTATTGGAAATTCAGAACATTTTTCTGAAAATGCAGAACATTATTTAAAAATACAGAAACATTTTCCGAATTTGAAGAATATTTTTTGTAAACCCATTACATTATTAGAAAAATCACAATATTTTCTACAATTTATTTTTGTTTTTGAATTTGAATAACAATTTTTGGAAATCCCGAACATTTCTTGAAAATGCAGAACATTTTTGGATAATCCAGAACATTTTTAAAGCAGAAACAGGAAAAAAAATGTTTCTAAAACCCCGAATAAATTTGAAAGCGTGAATAAGTTTTTCAAAGCACGAACATTTTTTAAATCTTGAGAATAAATTTCGAAAAATCCTGAACGAAGAAAACCGTCGGGAAAAGTGTTCCCAAAACCGAGATCCCGTAACCTATAATGGGCCGGCCTAGATCGCATCGTCGTCATCATGTGCGAAGCCCGGACATCTTGACTCAAAGTGCGACAAATTGTGTTTTCCCTCCTATTGCGCGGGAGCTCCTATTCCGCAAACTGGGATTCGGAAAAGGGCGCAACGTGCACTCCCTCGTTCCCAACCCGTGACTTGGTCCGGCACAGGTGCGGGGCAAGGCTCCCTAGTTTTTGTTTTCTTTTTTGCTTCTATAAAAATGTTTGGGATTTATCGTTGCCAAGGTTGGTTAGAAATTTCCAAAAAACCTCCCACTCTATTAAAAAGCCGAAAATTCAGAAAATGTTTTAGGTTTCAAATTTTGTTTGAGAATTTGAAAATATTCTTATTTATTAAAAAAATTACACAAAGTTAAATAACTTTCATAACTTCACAAAGTTTTGGGATTTCCAATTTTTTTAATTTTTAAAAAATGTATCTATTTTTTCCAATCAAATAAATATTCACGGTTTCCAAATTTCTCCAGAATTTCAATAAAGGTTATTTTTTAGGAATTTGTTCAAAAAATAAGAATCTTAAACTATTAATGGTTTCAAAATATTTTTCCATATTTTAAATTATGTTCACAAATTCAACACATGTGCATGATTTTCAAGAAATGTTCTTATTTTTTTCTAAATTTGTTCCCAAATCCAAAAAATATTGGCACTTCTACATATATATTCGGAATTTCGAAACATATACACATCTATTTTTCAGAATTGTATCTTAATTTTTTTTTGCTACAATAGCTTATACGAGTTCACTATTGTAGGGTGCGGTTTTGGAGACGTAATTGATTATTTTAAGATCTGTGATGCCCTTCGAGATGCTAGGAACACGCGATCGACAACCGACTTATTGCGAGTTCGAGTCCTCATCAGGATGCTACCTTTTTTTGTGATTTTTCGGCCGCATTCAATGGGTCGTGTCGAGTCGATGCCGCCGCTCGACATCGTGCGCTTACCTTAAGTCGCCGTTCATAGATCTCACTCCGAGCACCGTCATCAAGCGTCGGATCAGACCCGATCCTTCAAGTGCAAGGACTATCGTAGCATCGCCACATGAGGGCCACAAGCCCTATGCCTCGACGTAGCCCACCATCGGCAACCGCCACGATCGCCGTCCGGAGGATGCCACACTAGCCGACTACGCCACTGCAACCCAGCCATTGCGGTCATGTCGCATCTCATCAACCAGTCCCTGTCATCACCATGCATCGCTACATGCCATGTCTCTGTTGCCACGGATGCGAGCGTGTCAAGCCCTGACACCACCTTTCCCAACATCGTGGCGGCTTCACGATGACCCCCCAGCGACAGAGGCACAAGAAAGAGAGGAAGGGGAAGACTAGAGGGACAACGACCAGGGTTCCCCCCACTCCCCTCCCCCTCGTGTCCCGAGGTGCGTCGGCGCTAAGTTCAAAATCGTTATGTAATAAGTAGCAGCCGTCGTGACTTGTGAGTGATGCCCTTGTGACAACGTAAAGATTTAATGGCGCCGGATGACGCGACGTACCGTACGCTGATCGATGTGTATGAGGGTGGCATTGTTGTGGCTCGGGGACATGTGTAAGTGCGGCTTGGTGCGTGACGAGGTCACCGTGAGCACTGTCCTTCATGCACATAAGAAGGCTGGAGAGTATGAGAAGGCAGGTATTTTCTTTCAAAATGGTCACCTGAATGAGATACAAGGTTGGATGGACATCTTTGCTATAGCTTGTATACTTACTGTTAGAGTAAAACGAGATTGAATGAAAGTGAATGGACCATTAGTCCTGATTTCTATTGATTCTCAAGTATATATACATCTGGAAGAGGCTAGAAGAAGAGGTGTCTATTCGGAGGCATCCCTCCAGAACAGGTGCCTCTTGGCAATAGAGATAGAAGAGACATGACTGTTCGGGGTTGGACACCCTTTGCTAATTAATTTCTAACACTCCCCTTGTACAACACCATTCCTTGAATGTTTCATTGTTGAAAGCTTCTTGCATATAGAACTTCCATCGTGAGAAATCTTTCATATAATCTTGAGAGTTTCCCCCCAAAAACCCTATGGGAAAAATATGAGTAGAATAGAATAGATATGTTGCTAAAAGTCCTTTAAACCCAGTGGAAAAAATAAGGAGAATGATGCAACATATAATGATTATTGTCTCTTGATAACTCATATGAGAAAAACCTTTCAAGAAGGAGAAAACTCATCAATAAGTTTAGAGAACAATTAATAAGTCGTGAGTACTTCCTTTAAAAACCCCAATAGGGAAAATAGAAAGTATGACATATGATCTTCGAGAAGATATTGCCTCGCTAAAAACCATTATGAGAAACTTTGAGAGAAAACTCATAAGGGAAAAGAGTGCAATCGTACATGCCATTGAAAACTCCTTTAAAACCCAGTGGGAAAATACAAGGAGAAAATGATATGGCATATAAAGACACTTGTGTTTATATTGTATCGTTAAAAACCTTTATGAAACCATTAGGGGACAAATCATCAAGGGAAAAAGAGTACAATATATGCAATCTGATGATTGTTAATAAGTTATAGTTTGGGAGATTACTCCTCCTGAACTTTACAAATATGAAGGATGTCTCATATCAATTTCATTGACATGAACATGAGATTGAGTATAATCTGTTGGATTATAACAGTATTTTGTTTGCAAATTATTTCCTCACTTTTCTATAATCCGTGAGGATAAGTAATTTCTAAGCAATGTGATTTATGATATTGTTCTTCATTTAACCTGTAGGTATTGATTAACACAAGTGGAAGTATCTTGATAAATCAAGTTATGTGATTCTAATGAATCTCAATCACATGATTTTGAGTGTGGTTAACCATTCTACCGAGTTATGCATATTTTGCAATGCTTTTAGATAAATTAATTATGTCAGAATGATAACTGGAAATAACCATTAAAATCCATTTAGATAACTTCCATGTGAAGGCTATTCAAGCAAATTCAGTCATTGATATGGCATAGTTGGGATCAAATAAAGAGCCAATATCATTACATCATATCATGGTCATATCTTCTATTTCCTGATGGAAATATTCAAGATTTACTGTAATCTTCATATATAAGATGATATTACTTATATCAACCATATACCTTCTGTTGGGGGTTGCACTCCGAATAAAAATAGCAAATATAGTGTGAGGCGTGACGTAGTTTGCAAGTATACGAGTGCTTTGACATTAGTGAGATATAGAACTTCAGGTCCTAGTATCATTTCTTTATCAACCCTAGGTATGAATGGATTTGTACCTTATCGAAGGTAGTATGACCATACATGTCTTATTTCTATGATATATCCACACTAAACTTCTCGTATATGTTTTGGATATATGTAGACTGATACATATTCCTCATAGAATGCTCAAGTTGTAAACATAAGCTAAATTTGGTTAAATCCAAATTTTACGTCTTGAGTTGATTTTGTGTATGTTTATGTCTAGTAGAGTCATTGATGACGAAATCATCGATATACACTGAGGTGATATAAGAAATTCAAATTTAGGATTCCTTTGTTAACACATAAACAATCATCATTCTTTGAATAATCCTTCAGAAGAAGAAAATCATTTAGTCTGTAGTACCATATGATTTGCGACTATTTCGAGCCATAGAGTGACTTCTGAAATTTTACACAAATATATTGCAATTTATTTTGGATTTGGAATTGTAAGCCCTTGAGGGACTTCGTTATAAAATTTCGAAACAAGTGACCCATATGAGTATGTAGTCACTCCATACATTATCTTCATGGATAATATTATTTATACTCCCAATGATATTTATTATCGAAACATAATTTCACTCATACAAAGAGGGTATATTACATCATAACTTGATGTCGGGTCTCTACGTGAAACCTTTTGCTACAAGCCTCGCTTTCTCACCACTTCATTGACTTTATCTATAAATTAGAAGTTTTTGTAGTATTCCTTATGGGAGATACTTATGAGTAGTTGGTATTACTATGGTAAATACCGCTCTTTGCTTAGTCAGTGTTATTCTTCATTACTTGCTTCCTTCTATGTGAACCAATATGAGTGCAAGAGGCACTCTACCATGGATTTTGGTTCAGGGCCCAACAGGTTTTATCAATTTTGAGAAGAATATATGTCGAAAAATGTAGAGTTATGTTATATGATTCTGGAGGAATCGATGAAATTTGTTGAAATATATTTATTCCTTTTTACTCCTTATGATTTCCTACAACAATGGAGTCAAGGTGTTTCGATGTCCCGACACAAAAACATTTGTGCACATTTATATCGGGCTTTGGATGATGAGCATCCAGTGAGGTGTCTTTCAACTTGATGTTGAATTACATTTACTGGTTAAGGATTTGATTCCCTCTATTTTCGCGGAAGCATATGCGAGATTATATCTCGTGTGGTCATATTTCTTCCCCTGTTGCTCTCATTTGGGAAGAAGAGTGGTTTATCAGGTACCTCCACTCTTTCTAACACTATATTGCAGGAATATAAAATTGAGTGACATCTTTGTCATCAGTAAATGTATGTGGCAGATTTGCAATGTGTTGCAAATATGTGATTCTAAACTTCTAGTTCAGATTTTTTTAATACGTGGATATAAGGACTGAATGTCAATAACATCTCTAATTTATTTCTCGACATTCTTTGTGGTACTTATCTCCCCCTAATGCCGGAAATGTCCTTATTGCTGATGCAATCAGTATACGGGTTATGAATAATTTTGATTGACGGACAAATTGTTATTCCTCACATAGATCCATAATTTTCTGTGAGAGTCCATTGATGTATGATGGAGTGGTGATATCGGTATGTAACTGAATTATCACAGATATAAAATACTTTGTTGGTTTCCACGTAATTACTACAAGGGGAAAGTATTATGCTATGCACTTGGTATGATTTATATCATACTTACTGTGTGTAATACCGTATTTGTCCCGGAAGAGGCTAGTAAATTACAATTCTATAAGTTCGGTCATGTTACTAATTTCAGTATCTTGGATACAACCATTTTGGGTATGTACATAAAGTATTATATAATAATCAGACATTGCTTGTGAAATGAGTTCAACGAAGTTGTCCATTCGAATGGATTTATCCCTTGTTTAGGATAATTTGCTCTTACTTTGAGAAAGTGAGCAATTAATTTAATTATATCATTCATGGTTTTGTGTGACAAGAGTCACACTTGAAATCATTTTATAAAATGTTTCCATGAGTACCATGAAGTATCTATATAATACCACATAATGGTTGAGTAATCCACATATCTTCTGAATGTTTTCAAGGAAGAATGAGTGGCTCATTTGATTTTTAAGGTGGGACATCGCACTACATGTAGTAGCACAAGTATAGGCTAATGTTATTTTGGGAATACTTAGGATATTACATGAGGTCACCCATATTATTTGAAAATTAAATATGCAAACATATCATAGGCATAAAGGAATTGATCATTCTTTTATTGCACTATATTTTTGGTTCTCCTTCTGATTAAGATTTGAGAACATCATTTACCAGAATAGTTTTTGGTCGTATGTTTGCAAATTTTGTAATATTCCAATGAACTTATTTGCCTTTTAATAAATTCATGGGGTGGTTTGACCATATGTTTGAGGGTTTGGTATTCATATGTATGATATTTATGTAACCACACATTTGACAAACTTAAGAGTTGTCTTTGTGATCATTTGGAAATGATCAATTCCCAATTAAAAGGTAATTCTATCATTGGTTGTCTTTAGCCTCCACTTTACTTTGAATTCCTCATGGTTTTGTTCTGTGATTGGCTTGCATAGTATTCTCAATGCTAGCAAATATTTGAAGCCCTCGTTGGGTGAATATGATGATTTTAAGAAATAACATGTTTCTTTACCATGAAAATGGTAATACCATCATAAAGTGTATTATGCGATTTTTAATCAGATTCAAATATGAAAAATATCCGATCAAAAAATCTCAACTTAAAGTTGATTTTATAACTACCAAAATTGTAAGTTGCGATAGACTTGAGGCCTTGAAAAATTATTGGGTGATCATTCCAAAAGTGCTCATGGCAGCATGTTTCTCTTAAGGGAAATATTCAAGGTGAATAGATATTCATCCATTATGTACTCAGTTTGAGAACTAAGTGAAGTTGGTGACAGACGAAACACATATGAACATACTTGGCTATTAAGAGAATAGCCATGACACATATTGCGAAGGTGGAATTATAGTGGCCACAAATGCCGCATGTGGATATAATGACTAATGTCATGAATCATCTTACAATAAATACTCCCACCAAATCATGCATTTACTATATTTGGAAATGTCAGCCATGCATTACTTCAAAATGCTAATGCATTTATTTAATTTACTTCTAGGAGTAAGTGGCATCTATGAATAAATGATTTGTTTGAGAACAATCATGGCCAAGGTGATCCTTGGTGAACGTGGGTGTATCCTTCCATACAACACATGTGATGAAATTATTGCTAATGTTTTGGACTTCATTCTTTAAGAAAGTGTGTGACTTTAGAGTCACTGCCAAAACGTATAGACTTGCATGCTTAACATTAGTTAGTCACTATGAAAGTATAACCACGATGTGATGTGGACCTTGCAAAAGTGTTGAGTCACTCGATCATTGCCATAAATTATGGGGTCCATCTTGATGGATGAACGACACTTTAATTAGAAATAGTGACGTAGGTTCCATTGCCATGTATTTTACCAATGTAATAAAATGTAATCATTGGAGTATGCAAATATTTGCATAATTCTCTATGATGTATTCAAACAAAATTAGGCTTGAATAATTGATATTGGTAGATAATACCATTCAACATGCAATAATCATGCATGAATTTACTATGATAGTAAATCATTTTAGTGAACAACAACAATTGCTTCAGAGAAGAAAATTTTAGATTAGCTGATGCTTTTATAACCATATGTGTAGACCTCAATTTATATAGGATAACGCTTTGAGGATAATCACCAATATGGTGTAGAACTCAAAGTAATAGAAAACATAGTCTGACTTTTCTCAGTAGATGTTCATGTCTACTACCTTATGTCATTAGATATTGATATTACCTTATGATATCTTGAGGTAGTCACATTTAATATTAATAATTGGAAGAGCACATCGAAGATAGTCATCTTGTTAAAATAAAAAGATGTAGACTTCACAGTAGTGGTGAATAATCTGCATATGATGTAGTAGATGTCACCAATACCTTGTGATTCACAAGTAAAATTTGGATTAGTCATATTAAGTATGCCACTTTATAATTCTTAGGATTTGCAAGGAGATAAAATCAATTGCAAAAAAACGTAGTTGTTCTAAAACTGGTATATACAACAAAGGCGGAGGCAATTATGTATAACATGGAACAATAGCGTCTCAATATGTAATGTTCCGCAATTTGATGAAATTGCAAGGTATGAACACCTGAACAGTAGTACTATGCTCATAAAACATGTAGAATTAATGTTTTAGTTTATGATGCACAATATGACAAGACCAAAGGGTCTGAGTCACATGATTACAATTAGCCCGAGGGCTTCTATGCAACCAGTACTAAGCCTGATGGGTATACTTGTCACAAGAGAAAATTAGAAATGCTAAAGTGTTAAATGGCCGAAGAGATAAGGTTCTCCGGTGATTCTCGTTACGACCAAGAATCCATTGATTCAATTAGCTTTGGCTGTACAAGGTCATAGCAAATCGCCTCGTGAGGAATTAGGAGGGAAGACGGCGTCGCAGATCGAAGGTCGTCTGCACCCGAGGAGCATCTCCCATTCGTGGGCAGATGTTGGCCGCCGCCGGCCGCCATGTCGTCACGCTGAATCAAGAGAAGTGGCATCACAGCCGAAGGCCGCCGTGCTCGGGGAAGAAGCCACGGGGCCAAGGGCCTCCGCACGCTCCGTGATGGGCCCCGTCATCCCTAGGTTGGATACACCTCTGCGTTGGGGCCGAAGGCCGTGGCAACACCATGAGCGTCGCTTGTGTCATCGGCCAGCGGGTCGCGTCCGAGGGAGAACCACGCACCGCGCCATGGTCGTGCTCCGCCTGTGGGAGGAGCATCGCGTCAGATGCTTCATCCGAGAGGTGGAGGACGCCGTCATCGCGAAACGCCGAGGTACGCTCGCTGGGTCTTCTTCCCTTATTTTTCCCTGGACGTTTTGTTGCTGATAATTGCGATGGCGACTAGATCGTCATAGTGGACGTTGAAGAAGGGAACAAAAATGCGAAGAATATTTTTCTTGTTCCTCATCTTCTAGTCTTGTTCTTGATGTTGATTCTTCTTTTCTTCTTGATTGAGGCTTTCTTGAGTATCGAGTAATCCATCTCACCATGAGGATACGCCGGGTGAAGCGATTTGCAAAACAAAACAATTATTAGTTCTTTGATTGATTGCAACAAGACAAAGCAAATTGAAGAATCTCCTAATTTAGTTTTCCTCTTTTTAGAGAGGCATCTCCATTGATTCCTGCCATGGAAGAGAGACTAGTCGAATCGGCAGCGCCGTAGCGGCAGATATGCTCCTCTTCTGGTGTGGCCTTTTCTCAACGGGGAGCAAAAGTGCGTGATAATGTGTTAGAGTAAAACGAGATTGAATGAAATAAAATGGATCATTAGTCCTGATTTCTATTGATTCTTAAGTATACATACATATCGAAGAGGTGGGAAGAAGAGGTGTCTGTTGGTAATATAGAGAAGAGACATGACTGTTCGGGGTTGGACACCCTTTTGCTAATTTGGGGTTGGACGCCCTTTGCTAAATTAATTTCATAACTTCAGAAAGTTTTCGGATTTCCAATTTTTTTTTATTAAATATATCTATTTTTTTCTATTTTTCCAATCAAATAAATATTCACGGTTCCAAGTTTCTCCAGAATTTCAATAAATGTTATTATTTTTAGGAATTTGTTCAAAAAGTAAAAATCTTAAACTGTTAATGGTTTCAAAATATTTTTCCATATTTTAATTTATGTTCACAAATTCAACACATGTGCATGATTTTCAAGAAATGTTCTTACTTTTTTCTAAATTTGTTCCCAAATCCAAAAAATGTTGGCACTTTTACATATATATTCGGAATTTCGAAACATATACACATCTATTTTTCAGAACTGTATTTTTTTTTGCTACAATAGCTTATTCGAGTTCACTGCTGTAGGCTGCGGTTTTGAAGATGCAGTTGATTATTTTAAGATCTGTGATGCCCTTCGAGATGTTAGGAACACGCAATCGACAACCGGCTTATTGCGAGTTCGAGTCCTCATCAGGATGCTACCTTTTTTTGCGATTTTTTGGCCGCATTCAGTGGGCCGTGTCCAGTCGATGCCGCCGCTGGACATCGTGCGCTTACCTTAAGCCGTTGTTCATAGATCTCACTCGGAGCACCGTCGTCAAGCGTCGGATCAAACCCGATCCTGCAAGTGTAAGGACTGTCGTAGCACTGCCAGATGAGGGCCACACGGCCCATGCCTCGACGTTGCCCACCATCGGCAACCACCACAATCGCCGCCCAGAGGATGCCAGACTATCCGACTACGCCACCGCAACCCAGCCATCGCGGTCATGTCGAATCTCATCGACCAGTCCCTGTCATCACCATGCATCGCTACATGCCATTTCTTCGTGGCCACGGATGCGAGCGTGTCAAGCCCTGATACCACCTTTCCTAGCATCATGGCGGCTTCGCGATGACCCCTCCAAGGACAGTGGCACAAGAAAGAGAGGAAGGGGAAGACTAGAGGGACAAAGACCAGATTTCCCCCACTCCCCCTCGTATCCGAGGCGCGGCGACGCGAAGTTCAAAATCGTTATGTAATAAGTAGCAGCCGTCGTGACTTGTGAGTGATGCCCTTGTGACAACGTAAAGATTTAATGGCAGCTATATGCGTTTTGTATATACTAGCACACATACACACTCATACACCTCCCTCGCAAAATAATAATAATAATAATAATAATAATAATAATAATAATAATAATAATAATACATACATACATACATACATACATACATACATACATACATACATACACATACTCCTATGCATAGAAGAGAGAACGCACACATGGTGCGTGTGGTTGGATACTAACCTAACATTGGTCGTGCATGTGATGGTCTTGACAATGTAAAGATCGACAACAACTATTTATGTTTGAGATAAATACACGAATGGTCATTGTTTTTTAGTCGAAAGTTTACTATGATTTAGGACCGAGCCTACAGTGGTTCTAAAAGTGCGGCCGGGCCCCATATTCCAAGGGCCCCAGTTTTTTACATAGGCCTAGTACTAATAAAAACAAACCGTGTTACTCGGCCTCCTCCATGCTGGCGCTGGAGTTGGACTAGAGGAGGTGAGCAGTGGCAGCCAACTATCGAGTGGCCATGCAGCAGGTAGTACTAGCCCCCCTCTATTTCCTCAACGTGAAATTTGGAAAAGGGAAAAAAGGCCTATGTGAAGCCCACTAGTGGCCAGACTGGGGCTAACCTCCTCGCCTGTGCGTTGTCTCATCCCGTAATTAGCTAGTACGCTGGATTAGTGATTAGTCGCCGCCGTTGTGTGCCCTTGCCACCATTGTGTGGGATTAGTGATAAGTATAATTTCAAAAAAATCTATAAGATATATATACATTATAAAAACATTTTGGTTTATTTTTTTGTGACATAGGGTCCCGTTTGTATTTTCGCACAGGGCCTCGGATTTGGCCGGCCCGGTCCTGCTATGATTACTGTACTTTGAAATATGCTTATTATGATCATTATATACGTGCTGACGTAATTATACGATCACTGGCTCGCCGTATAACATTCCTGCGACACCAGATGCATTCCTGCGACGTGGCGCCGAATAACGCGACATACAGTACGCTGATCAATGTGTATGAGGGTGGCATTGTTGTGGCTCGGGGACACTATCCTTCATGGGCATAAGAAGGCTGGAGAGTATGAGAAGGCAAAGATTTTCTTTCAAAGATGGTCATCTGAATGAGATACAAGGTTGGATGGACATCTTTGCTATAGTTTGTATACTTACCATACCTTGAATGATAGTTATGAAAATATGCGCGTGACTTCGTCGGAGGGGAAATGAGGTGCAGAGGCAGGGGCAACAAGACATGGGTGACGCCGGCGTCGGCTATGTCACCAACCTGGGCGTGCGTCGTCTCCAGCCACCTCGCACCGCGCCTTCACTAGATCCACTCTTGTTGGGCGCCGTCGGCCCGCCCTCTTCTCCGCATGCTGGGAGGACCGCGCGGGGCCTCCCGAGGCGAAGCGGGGAGCGTGAGGGCGACGGTCACAGCGCGAGCGAGGTGCTTGAGGCGGGCGAGCGGGAGGGCACAAAGAGGAAGCATATGACGGTCATTTGGGAGCAGGAGGGGAGGGAGAGCAGAGCAGCGGCAACTGGTCAATGTTGCTTAGGTTGATCAGTCAACTCGGTTGAATAGAGAGGTATATGGTGAGCCAGTGACCGTATAATCTCTACTATTAAAGTAGGATCGAACGTCGTGATGGTTCAACCAGGTGGATGGTTCGACCTCCCATCCCACCCATCGGTCGCATGCAGTAAAAAAATCGCTAGATCCCGCCGCAGAACGAGTCCACCTTTCCAACCCCTTGTCGCTAGAAAAAAACTGCCACTTTCCCACCCCACCTCTCCTCACCCCTCGTTCCCGATCTCGTCTCTCTCCTTCCAAAAATCATCCCAAATGGTCGCCGCCGCCTCCTTCCTCGCCGCTCCCTCCCCGCTCGCCCGCCGGCCGCGCCTGCGCCATTCCCTCCGCCACCTCGCGCGCGCCGCGGCCGCCAGGCCGTCGACCGCCCCCCTCGCGCCCCCCGCCTCGCCGAGCCCACGGCCGCCGCCTCCTTCCTCGCCGCGCCCTCCCCGCTCGCCCGCCCGCCGCGCCCGCGCCATTCCCTCCGCCACCTCGCGCGCGTCGCGGCCGCCAGGCCGCCGACTGGCCCCCTCGCGCCCCCGCCTCGCCGAGCCCGCGGAGGCCGCTCCGGGACCTGGCGCTGCGCGACCTGGCGGCGGGCCGTGTCGCCGAGGCCGCGCGGCGGGCGCTGGCGGCCGCCGCGGGGCCCCTGGTCGTCGCGCTCGCCTCCGCCGCGCTGATCCTCGGGGACATCGGGCGCGCATCCGCATTCGTCGTCGCCACGCCGTGGAAGCTGCAGGCCAACGAGCTCGCCACCGTGCGCCTCTTCAAGGACAACACCCCCTCCGTCGTCTACATCACCAACCTCGTCGTCCACATGGCTGATTGCCTCGGCTGGTAAGTTCTTTACCTTTCTCTTCCTTTCCGTCTTAATGTACGGTTCTCCATCCACTCCATGGCTTGCAGTGTGGCGCTGGACGATGGGGTGCTCCATAAGGTTGAGGCCGCCGCATACTGGACCGCTGTCGCGCCAAACGTCGAGGAGTATGGCAGCGTCGTGGCCAGGGCCATCACATCCGGCGACGAGAATGTGGCCAAGGGGATTCTGTGGCGCGGGGTGATGACTCGTGGACATGCTTCCCTGGGGAACGAGGTGCTCGAGAAGAGGATCCAAATCGGTGATACTAAGGCCGAGGTCAGCCCTGAGATGCTCGGGCGAATCAAATGGTAGTGCTTTCTTTCTCAGTTTTCACATCAAATGTGTTCCTAATTTGCAGTCATGCAAACATATTCAGTGGGATTTGTGATGCATAAATCAGTAAATGCTTCAGGTTTTGGGGACATCATAGTTCATAGTTAGATCAGATTATTAGATTAAATTGTGATGCCATGTGACATCATGGTATCGCATTTGCGTTTGATGGTATTTGTGTTAGAAATGTTTATGGTTAGTATGGATAATCTGCCCAAATTGTTCATGTTATCTTGTTGGCGCTTGCAGTTGTTTTGCTTGTTCTGTTGTTTGGTATCCCTCGTGCTATGTTAATCTTGTCTGCTTGGTCCTGCTATCTATGGTGATTGGTGAATTATAGCAATGGCTTGATGCCGTGATTCCATATTGTGTCATATGGGAAGAATCTATGATTGTAGGCAGCTGCATTTTGATGAATTCTGCAACTGGGCTAACTCACTTTCTTTTTAGTAGTGTCATTGTCTTTGCTCCATCTGTATAGATGTTAGCTAATTTATTAGGAGTTGCTACTACAGTAGAACTAATGATTCACCCTTTCTTAATTTCATCTAGAGATGTTGTTGTCCTAGATATTACATTCTTGCTGAGTAAATCAATTACATTTGATGAACAAGCAGCATATTCCTTTTTCTATGATTGTGTTCTCTATTTGTTTGGCTTCCATCGACCAATTACCGATCGGGAGGCATGCCATGAAAGTGTCGAAGAAAGCGATGTGTAAAATATTAGAAATAAAAGTAAAGTGGTCCATGGAAATTAGTAAACTTCTCGCTGTTTTAGTTATATTGGCAAGAACTTAGGCATTATTCCTTGTTGCCTTGAATACTAAAAAGAACACGATGGTTCTCCTAGCTTGAACCGTAAGTATGTAAATGCTCGGAGAGTTTTCCTATTTTATTAGGAAATTGAGCGACTCTTGTGCTTGCAATTAGAGTCATTGACTGTAGAATAAACTTTATTCCTATTACAGTGCAGAATATATGATTGATCTTCTTATACTATGCATTGTTTTACAGAACTATGTTGTCAATGCATTTTCCTGTTTCTCTGTGTCTGCTCTTCTGGCCCCATCGGGATCGCCACTCACACACTGACTATTGTATTGGCAGGTTCAGTGGGTCACTTGCATTGACAATCGATTGTGTGTACATGTGTGTTACCATATGATCCAGCATTTTGTATTTCTCATGGAAGGATATGCTTGTGGTCCGGAAGGGTTTGGTTCACGGGGTTTGACCGTCAAATCAAAGGTTCATGTAGTCCTCGAGAGTTGCTGGGAAGAAGATGGGTAAGCTCTATTGCTCTTCTATGTTGGTTTAGCAGAAGAAAAAAAACTTAGAAAGAGGATCAGGAAGAGTATCTGGATATATATTTTGGTGCTCTCGGCCTCATTCATGATTTATCCTGTAGCCAAATCTCTTTCATGTTCATATCCTATGTTAGTGAATCGCCTGCTAGCTGTTGATTTACTCTTTGTTGTAAATTGGTTAGAAAAAATACTATATTATCATGGTTATAGTGCATCTTTTTGGCTTAGAAAGAAAAGAATAATTTCTTGAGCATTATTAACTGATTCCCAAGTTGCATGCAGGTACTGATTTACACAACGATCGGTTCGATCCAAATTTCTGAGCTCATACCAAAATATTTCTTTTACAACTTGCGTCGTGTATATCGGGACTCGATTGTGATCTATATCAGGTGAGTAAATCATGCTCGGTACTATAATTATGTTGTAAATTAATGAAAGATGATGATGTTTTAATTATCGAGGTTATACACCTGTATAGCTACTGATTGTGTATTCTTATGTTCGCTAAAACTGTTTCTGCTGTTTAGTTCGTCTAACCAAATTTGTAGGGACATAAAAACATAGATTGATATACGATATTGTACTGATTACAAACACAACATCAGCATGGCAGATTATTATGCTAATTTATCTCCTCCCCCCATTTCTTTTGATTTAATCCCTGGAATCCATTGTTGTTTCTACATATTATCTAAGCCCATCGCCTATATTTTTTATTTTCATGTTCGTTGATATGCGATATTGTACTGATTAGAAAAACAACATCAGCATGTCAGGCCATCATATGAGAAATATAAGATAACAAAACAGTCTATTATTTCTCTTCGATTGCACATGGACAGTTTGATTTTGAGGTGCATGTGTAGTTTCAGTTATGACATAATTTTGGTTGACTGTAGAATTAGTCCTGATGAACTATCGGGTTCTTCGTTCAGTTAAAAAGATCACGCAATGTTGCCGATCTCTCGAAGCATTTGCTCAGTTCACTGAGTGGACTTATTCTTGGTTATTTTTGTGGTTAGGAGGATGTTTGTTGTGGTTCCTATATACATCTGTTGGATGTGGTTGCCTCCCGGTGTTCTTTGGCATCCCATTCGGACTTAGAGAGTGATGATGGACGATGGGGTCATGCTCGGAAGAGTCAAACTCAAAATTTATGTGTGTGGAAGCGATTCGCTGAGCATGAGGTGGTTTTTGGGTTCAAGAGTCAAGACTATGTAACTTCATACAAGTTCAGACACAATGCTGGTTCATATGCCTAGCACCTGCTAACAAAATCTCAATTATCTGCAAGGTATATCTAATCATTTTGTTTTCCACGATAAAGAAAAGGTATGACCATGGGCTTCTAATATTTCTCTATACATTTGACATTTTGACAGTTCCTCAAAAAAAAGTAAATCCATCATTGCTAACATTTAGGAGAAATTATATTTTTCAGTTCCATAACTATTGTCAGAGTTTTGCAAGATTTGTACAAGAAATCTGATAGACTTGTTGTGTTTGTTATGCCCTTCTATACATGGTATTATTATTGTGGTGGATAGGCCAGTCATTGGAGTTGGAGCGTGGTAGATGGGTTGGAGCAGAGCGTGGTAGATGGATTGGAGAACAGACCAGGTCATGCAGACAGCTCTAACGGCACATTAGAGTTAACTTTATATTTCTGGCTAACTTGGAGGCTTGGCTGCTTCCCCATCAGTTCACTACTTCTAATTGTTCGAGTGCAGTTGTACTCGAGACAAACACAATCCAGTAAGGTAGTTTGTTCAAATAGATCTCATATGTTGAATGAAGATTATAAGATGTAGGTTAAATTGAAGGAAATAGGAGAGACCTGCACGTGTACTTATCAGGTTGAATTGGGTTTTGAGAAAATCTCTGAAAGTGAAAACCGTGATATTGATATGTCTGTGATTGATAGTTCATGCGGTGTTGTACAATGCAAGAAGGCGTTGACCGTCTTATATATGTATTGCTGCTCTTTGCCAGAAACCAAATAAATAACACTTCTATGTTGCTGCTCACTGATCGATGCTAAATATATGGCTTGTTCTTGAGGATTGTTTTCACTTTTTGATTCATATGGAATTTGAGGATACGGATGACACTGGTTTGTTTCTTTCACTAAAATTCTGTCCACCATTAGCTTACCGGCAATACTCTAGATACATGTGAACATGTGAATAAATGCTCTTTATGGTTCCATGTTCTTATGTAATAACACTTGATGTGTTTCATCTTCCAACAGTTCAGACACGAGCCTTATGCAACTTCATACAAGCTGCTGACAAGAGCTAGAGGGTTAGGTTTGATATTATTATTTGTTGTATGACTATTTATTCTCATTATGACACACCTTATTTATCTTTTATTGAGTTGCTACATAGTGTCTCTATATTACTTGAAACATAATTATACTGCATACATTTAGTGGATACTATTGTTTGAGTAAAAACAAAATTCAAACTTCTAATTACATACTAGATTTAGATTGTTTCCTTAAAAACCAAGAGTTCTTTTTTTGATGCCTGATTGGCTTTCATTTAGTAAGGGGTGTAGTACAAGGTGTTTCTCAAAAATACAGGGTAGTACAGCTGCATACGTACTGTATGCAGGAAAGAGGAAACACACAGTGGACAAGAACCGAAGCATCTCTAATATGGCTCCCCTGGTCTTTTATATCTGCTGGTTAAAAGTTAAAACCCAAGATATCTTTTGAGGTTCGGAGTAGTTGTTTACTAGAGCAGACTCCAAGAACATTCTGATCACGGGGGGGGCACCAGGTTCGTTGGTCTCTTCCTGTCCAGGAAACTTGTCCAGAAGGGACACCAGGTCAGTATGTGCATACATTTCTGATAGTACAAAGAATGGCTCCTTAGGCTAAATATGACCTGCAATGTTTTGATAGTACCGGCACATCGATTTTATGAGTCCACTAAAAAGATGAATTTATTTCAGGTCACATTGTTCACCAGAGGAAAGGCACCCATAACCCAGCAGTTGCCAGGTGAATCAGATGCAGAGTATGTAGAGTTCTCTTCCAAGGCATGCCGTTTCCTACCATCCTGTCCTTGCTTCACTTGTTCACCTTTATTTGCATATGACTCATGATATTTAGGATGGTTTTTGCGTATAGGTGCTGCATTTGAAAGGTGATAGGAAAGACTTTGATTTCGTCAAGACAAGCCTTTCTGCTAAGGGCTTTAATGTCGTCTATGATATTAATGGTAAGCCAGACAGCTACAATAGGAGTACTCTCTTTCTTTACAAATGCAGCAGCACCGTATTTTATTGATTAAGCAAGGAAGTTAAATTACATGGAGTAGTTACAAGCATTTAAGGATCAGCAGTCTAGAAGAATATTCAAGGGTGCTCCCGGTCTATCTTTCGAAACTCGGAGCTTTGCAACATAGGGGTCTGCGATGGTGTAATTGGATCGACAATCTGTTATCCTCGGCGAGCACTGAAAACTTGGTTAACGGTTCCTTCCCGGGGTATCCCCTTCGGCCTATCCTTTTCATGCTCATCGTGGATTTTCTTTGCTCGCCGGTTCAATCTTGCTTGGTCTGAACTCTGAAGGCATCCTTGTTCCCTTTGGTTCGTGGATGGTTAAGCATAGAACTTTGGTCTATGCCGATGATGCCGTGATTTTTATCCACCCTGATATTGAAGATGTCAGTGTGGTCAACAGTCTCCTAGATCCCTTTGGCCGGGCAACTGGTCCTTCAACCATCATCGCCAAGAGCAGTATTTTGCTTATTACATGCGACCATGTTGACCTGAATGCTATCAGGCTCTAATATACTAAGTAGATATTTCTGGTACACCACACAAATGTTTGTTCATAACTACTAACCAGATGTAAATAAGCGTGTCAATTAGTATCAAAACACCTGAAGATTGCTTCTGAAATGCAAAATGGCACTTCCCCAGCTGAAACTATCATTTCTGATATCTCCCAAATGTTGTAACTCTTTTGTGTCATGGTGTTTCAGGACGCGAGGCCACTGAAGTATCCCCCATACTAGAAGCGTTGCCAAACCTGGAACAATAAGCTGGTTACTTTTTCGGATGCAAAACAAGATATTTGCAAATTCAGTGCCCTGAACTATCTAGCATTCTGGTACTATTTTCAGGTTTATCTATTGCTCATCGGCAGGAGTCTACCTTAAGTCAGACCTGCTCCCACACTTTGAGGTATATTTCCATACCACTCACATGGATGTCAACATGAAGTCGTCACCATTACTGACTCGTGGCAAGCATATGCCCATCCAACCGGTAGACCGACGTTGTGGACCCAAAAAGCCGGCATAAGGGAAAGCTGGAGACACAGAGCCTGCTGGAGACGAGCGGCGTGAACTGGACGTCCATCAGACCGGTCTACATCTACGACCCTCTCAACTACAACCCCGTGGAGGAGTGGTTCTTCCACCGGCTCAAGGCTGGTCGCCCGATCCCCATCCCTAACGCTGGGAACCAGATCACCCAGCTCGGCCATGTAAAGGTCTGTGCATTGACATGCATGCGGTGAATTGCTGCTATCGGGTTGTATGTCATAGAAGCCATCTTCTGTACTGTCTTGTGCTTGGTTTTGCAACAGGATTTGGCGACGGCCTTCATCAAGGTCCTCGGCAACCCCAAGGCGAGCAAGCAGGTGTACAACATCTCCGACAACAAGTATGTCACCTTCGACGGGATAGCACGGGCATGCGCAAAGGTCATATATATGAACAAGTTGTTCCTCGTGTGCAAACAACTCCATGTCCGTGGGTAATTCACTTAGATTCTAACTATACATCATTTTTCGCTTGGTGTTTGATATGCAATGCAGGCTGGAGGGTTCCCTGAGCCGGAGATCATCCACTACAACCCCAAGGACTTCGATTTCGGCAAGAAGAAGGCCTTCCCCTTCAGAGACCAGGTATTCCTTGATTTCTTCTACGTCTTGCTCTGGAAAAGTACAACCATTACAGTGTCGCTGACCGACACAGCATGATGCAACGATGGCAGCATTTCTTCGCGTCGGTGGAGAAGGCCAGCAAGGACCTCGGGGTTACGCCGGAGTACGACCTCCTCGACGGCTTGACGGACTCGTACAACCTTGACTTCGACCGCGGGACCTTCAGGAAGGAGGCTGACTTCACCACATACGACATGATCCTCGGCAAGAAGCTCGTGAGCGTCCGAGGCATGCATGGACGGGCTCATGGCAGTGCAAAGCGTGTGGCAACAGCGTGTGCGGCGTGCATATGTAGCACACGGAAGACGATCTCAGTTTGGGATGTAGGTTGAGGTTCACTCATCCGATGAAATGTACTGCTGACACCTAATTCTCTCCTCGTGTCATTTGCTTTACTTCGGTTCAGTTTATACGTGGTTTTCTTTTTGTAATAATATATCGGTTTTCTAAGATCGGAACTGAATTTGACCACTCAAGATTTTGAAAATCAAATCCGATGGATAGAAACATTCCGTTTAAGAGCATCTCTAGCAAACCCGGTATAAGTGATCAAACCCTTTTAATTTTTGCGTTTTACAGTTTTGATTGAAATAAGTGTTTAGAATAAACCGTAAAAGTGGTCCAATCCGTCAAAAATTTAACGGCCATCGAAAATGCACACCAGAAACCTTTATATTTTAAGGTTGGAAGGCCGAACTGAGGGGGCTCCCTATACCGGTCAAACCTCGTCGGAGTAAACACGCCGCCGTGGAGTTTGTTGTAATTCATCATAAATTCGTTCTAGATATGTTCTCTAGCCATTTTGTTTGTGTCTATGTGAACGCATATATTCCTCTTGTATCCATCTTTGATGGATGCCTATATCATGATGCTTTTAGTTTTCACTAGCTATCCTCAGTTTTTGGAGCATGGTGTAACTTAATTTATTTCTTCACAGGATGGAGGTAGCCTATTGAATTTACCTGCATCTTCATATGGTATCAAGTATACATGAGATTCGTTAGTTTTCATGCGCAGGAGGCGGAGACAGTCTTCGAGCGGCGGGGCGGAGGCCGCGGTCGGCGCGGACGGCGTGGTGGCGGCCGGGGAGGAAGTCCTGCCGGAGATGGAGGGGGAGAGGTGAGCAGGTGGCGCGAGGGGGACGGGGGCTTAGGGTTTGGAGCAGGGAGGGAGCCGCGAACCATGGGAGCAGGAGGCGTGCGTGAGCGGGCGAGGAGGGCGGCTCCGGTGACGGCCGCGTCGGAGAGGAGGGGCGGCGACGGCGACAGCACAGGTGAGCTTCAAAGTGGATAGCGGTGGGAGTGTGAGGGGATGAGTGGATAGCACGGGAGTGTGAGGGGATGGGGAAGGGGAAGGGGATGAGGTGGTGACCGGTGAGTGAAGATAGAGTGAGGTCGGGCAGAGACTTGGCCAGGGTGATTTTTTTGCCTAAAAAAAGGGGACAAGTCTGTATTATATTTTAGCTGAATTTTTACCTACGTCTGTACGTGACACTGAATCATAAAAATTCAGCTGGCTAATTCATATTCTGAAAATAGAAAGGGGCATGTCATAAGTGAAGTAGTTTGGATTGTGAAATTGTTTTTTGTTGCGACGCTGAAGTATATATTAGAGCATATTAAGCAAGGTATTTAGACAACATGCCAACGCACGGGCATCTATTTGTTCTCTGACGCAGGATGTATACAAAGAAAGCTTGGCGCATGTAGTACAAATAGTAGACATCTGTTATGTCTATTATACATATGATTATGTGTTTTAATTTGTAAGTTTAGTTATCACGAACTTGGTTTGTATCCACTATGTACATGACCGTTTCGTCATGTTTGTTTGTGTCTATGGCATTTTAACGGATGTGCTAATTTTATCAATGTTTTAGTTATTATCTACATTCCAAAACAAGAGTTTGTCCATGCTGATAGATTTTCATTTACCTTTAACATTGTTTTCTTCCTAAAATATATTCAATATAAAAACGAGCGTCTAAAATATCCAAATTCCATGTTATGATTTTATCAAGTGATTTTTTAATATATTATTTTGTATGTCGTGGCAACGCACGGACATTTAACTAGTCACCAACGTATTACAAAGTCCAATGATTGTAGCGGGCTTTCGATTCAGATACAACGTCAATGTATTTATCTCTTTAGGGTCTGTTTGGATCAGCGTTTTCGTTTCAAATACCTCTGTAAAAAATACATATCTTGATCGTGCGTTTCGTTTCCGATCAGGAATTGCCATTAGCTGATAAGTTACGCTTGAAAAAAAAAAACTCCATATTATTTCACATCCAATCCAAACGCGCCCTTATGTTTTGTACACATGCAGCGATGCGTGACGATCAAAAGACGCCATCTGCACCCAGGAGTTGAGCCTCGCACCCAACAGAAAGCAGACGAGAGCAAATCAGTTTTCAGGCGATATCCGTTCGTGTGCCCGCGGGAAAGGCACAGCAGGTGGCGCTGTTGGGCCGGTAACCGACTGTGGACTAGGACGCACCAACCAACCAGCAACGGCAAATGGGCGCGACCACTTCCCACCTCACCTCGTCGTCCCGGACCGACGTGGGGCGTCGAGTGGACCAGCCACGCGGCGCACCCTGGCCACCCCTACCACCGAACTGGGGTGGGGCGGTTCCACTGGGACCGTTACACGTTCCCGCCCGCGTGAAAACAAGATGGAAGGCGAGGTTGGCACTTGGCGAAGCAACGCCAAAATGGCAGCTAAAAAGAATGATGGAAAGCTTGCACTCTCAGCCTATCATCAGGTGTCGCACCAGTAAGGGATGATTGCCGCCTCTGATGATATGTATTTCTAGCTAGCTACTCGTGTGAGATCATGGTGGACGGATCGTGCTTGTGCGGAGACTTTGCCCTTTTCATTATTTTTGCCGCCTGCCATCATCGTCTTGACCATCTGTAGCTGCCGCGAAATGGTCATTGCCGTGCCGTCTCTCTCTCTCTCTCGTGTGCCAAATCCCCTCTTGCCAAACGGCAAAAGCAAACAATTCGACCAGGATAGTAGTAGCACAACGTCTCCCTCCCGATCGGCCCTGCAGTTACACTAGAGACTTGGTATGGTCGATCGGGAAACAAAGCGTTCGTGCCCCATAACTCCACCACTGCAGTTATTAACGAAACATGAGAAAAGACTTTGGCCCTGTTTCTTTGAAAAGTCCTAGAACTTTTTTTAATCCCAACTAAAAAGTCTTTAGTCCCTATCCGTTTCTTTCCAGGGACTAAACATGGACTAGGGATCATTAAATGACTTGCAAAAAGACCATATTACCCCTGACGGGAACTGCGACAGGAACTGGGAGATCCACTGCGCCTCGTCGTCTTCATCGGTGGCCATGGCGGCGGCGGCTGCACAGGGCACTGACGGCGGCGGCTGGGAAGGGCACGGGCGGCGGCGGCGGCTGGGAAGGGCACGGGCGACGGCGGCGGCGGGGAAGAGAACGGGCGGCGGCGGCTGGTAAGGGGAGAAGCAGCGGCGGCGGCGGCTGGGAAGGGGAGAAGCGACGGCGGCGACGGGGAAGAGAACGGGCGGCGGCGGCTGGGAAGGGGAGAAGCGGCGGGGAAGAGAAGGGAAGGAGCGAGCGGATGGGAGGAGCGAGCGGATGCGGCGTGGGGTACCGTGGGAAAAAGTCCCTAAAAGTCCCTTCTGGAGGGACTTCTTCAACTAGTCCCAAATGACCACTTTTAGTCCCTAAAAGTCCCTCCTGTTTTTTTTCATGGAACTTTTAGGAACCTTTTTTAGTCTCTACACCAAAAAGTCCGTGGAAAGAAACACCCCCTTTGCCTCTTCTTCTCCCCCACCTCGTCTCGTCGTCTTCCCTCTTTCGGATTTGCTTTGGAGACTCCTCCCGTTTTCTGTCTCTCTAGCGGGATCTCTACGTCAACCGTTGCATCCTTCGGAAATGTTTACTCTCTGAAATTCTGACCGCTTCTTCAAGCAAAACATACCCCGGCCGACTGTTTGTTCCCTGCCAAAGCAATCCCTCCATCTTCCATCTTTCGGCGGCGCTCCAAGAACCCCGTGAGTCTCTCTCTCTCTCTCTCTCTCTCTCTCATGAGTTCATGCCAGCGTTCTGTATCAGATATTACCGATTTGGTGTTTACTCACGCGTTCCTTTCTATTAGTTGTTCCATCCGTTTTTCGATCGCGTCTTCTTTTACTAATTTGGTAGTAATTTGATGGGGGGTAGAAAATAGAAAGAAACAGAGAGGGGGGAAACACAACCAGTCTGTGCGATCTTCAAAAATTCCACAAGGCCAGTTATATGCATTCAATACTGTACATTTTAGCACACGACGATTCAAATCACGGTGAAATCTCAGTTGATACATGACAATATTTTCAAGGTAATCGCACACTCTTACTACTATTTATTCTTGCAAGGACAGAGGCTGAGGCCGTACCATCTGCAAGAAACACAACAAGACTCGATCCATCCTCGTATCCGCAAGCCCGATCATCGGCCAGGATGGAGCAGCTCCGGCAGCTTGGCGAGGTGGTGGGCAGCATCAACGCGCTCATGGCGTTCGAGCCCGAACTCCGCATCAACCCTCGCCAGTGCCGCCTTCTCGCCGAAACCTGCGCGCACGCGCTGGACGCCGTCACCAGCAATGTCCGCGCGCACCTTCGCTTCGACGAGCGCGGCACCAAGTGGCGCGGCCTGGAGTCGCCGCTCCGCGAGCTCCACCGCGCGCTCCGCGACGCCGATGGCTACGTCCGGCAGTGCCTCGACCCGCGCGGCAGCTGGTGGGCCCGCGCGGCGGCCATGGCGCACGGCACGGAGTGCGTCGAGCACCACCTCCACAACATCCTATGGTGCGTATCCGTCGCCATCGATGCCATCGAGGCCGCCGGGGAGATCGCCGGCTCCGAGCCTGACGACCAGGCGCGCACGCGGCTTCTGCTCGCCAACAAGTACGACAGGGACATGCTCGAGCCAAATCTGTTCCAGCTCGCGCTCGGCAAGGTATACCTGGTGTCCCGAGAACTGGTCGTTCGGATGGACGCGGCGTGGAAGGAGGACAGGTGGGCGCTGTCGCAACTGCTCGACGAAATGACGGGCCCGTCGGCACCGAAGCGCCTGACCAAGAACGAGCACCGCCTCGCCGAGGTCCTCGCCGCGCCGAGGGGGAGGCTGCACCCGGCGTCCGTTCTGCTTGGAGGCGACTACAGCGTCCGCAGGAGGCTAGGCGGCCGCCTCAAGGAGGTACAATGGATGGGTGAAAGCTTCGCGATGAAGCATTTCATCGGGGACGGCGAGGCCGTCGGCGCCGAGATCGAGATCCTGGCCTCGGTGGCGCACCCGAACGTCGCGCATGCCATCTACTGCTTCCACGACGAGGAGAGGAAGGAGCACTTTGTCGTCATGGACCAGCTCATGGCCAAGGACCTGGGGAGCTACGTTAAGGAGGTGAGCTGCCCGCGGCGGCGGACACCGTTCCCTGTCATCGTCGCCATCGACATCATGCTGCAGATCGCGCGCGGGATGGACTACCTGCATGCCAAGGGAATATATCACGGCGAGCTGAACCCCTCCAATGTGCTCGTGAAGCCGCGGCAGCCCGAGGGCGGCTACGTGCAGGTCAAGGTCACCGGGTTCGGGCAGTCCGGCAACGCAATGGGCGCCAATGTCAACGGCGACGACAACGCCTGCATCTGGTACGCACCTGAGGTGCTCAAGCCGGAGGTCGCGGATGCAGGGTCTAGGGGCACCGAGAAGGCCGACGTGTACAGCTTCGCCATGATCTGCTTCGAGCTGCTGACCGGCAAGGTCCCGTTCGAGGACAACCACCTGCAGGGCGACAAGACAAGCAAGAACATCCGCGCCGGCGAGCGGCCGCTGTTCCCGTTCCAGACGCCCAAGTACCTGACCGCCCTGACCAAGCGGTGCTGGCACGCCGACCCGGAGCAGCGGCCGGGGTTCTCCTCGGTCAGCCGCGTCCTCCGGTACGTGAAGCGGTTCCTGGTGATGAACCCGGAGCAGCAGCAGCAGCAGGCTGGGCAGGGCGACGCGCCGATTGCGCCACCCGTGGACTACCTCGACGTGGAGATGCAGCTGCTGAGGAAGCTCCCGGCGTGGCAGCGAGGTGAGGGCGGCCGCGTCTCGGACGTGCCGTTCCAGATGTTCGCGTACAAGGTGCTGGAGAGGGAGAAGACCGCAGGCGTGGTGCAGGCCAGGGACAAGGCCTCCGACTCGGGCAGCGAAGGGAACTCGCTGTACGGCGATGAGAACGGCGTCGGGGCAATGTCGCCGGACCACCCTTCCTCGGCGTCGAACGGCACCATGCGGCCGATGACAGACAGCAGCGATGGCAAGAAGCCGCCGTCGGCCAAGAAAGCGGACGGCAAGGCGCCCAGGCAACCAGGTAAGCGCGCTGCGCCATTTTGTTGTTGTTAAAAAAATACGATGACGGTGGTGTTGCCGTCTGTGTTGATGGTGCCATTTCTGAACAACCTGTGTGTATCATTGCAGTTGCAGGGCATCCGCAGAAGGTGAGGCCGGGCAACGCAGCAAGGACTCCGCAGGCACCAAGACGGGCGCTCGGAGTGAAGACCGACGGCGTCTCGTAGTTCCTGCGGAGCACATTGGAAGGCAACTCGTCGTGCTTTAGAGGAGTTGGAATGCCGGGCGCCGGAGAGTGTAGTGTGCCTTTGATCTGCTAGTCGTTTCTTGTGTGGCATACAAGTCTTGGTTTTGTTAGTTATTATTATCGCATAGTTATTCGTTTAATTGGTACGGTAGAAAAGAGCTGGTCCAAAGTAGTCGATACTTGTTTCAGTCACATGTCTGCAGTCTAAGTGAGAAGCTATTTTCGAGAGATTATTCTTTTTTGGTGGGAAATGACTTGGTATTCCCACAATAGGTTTTCCTGCTATGTAGGAGTACAAAACAATCAACGGAAACATCCATCATTAGGTGCTTGGAAGGAAGCAACACGCTCAGTTAAAAAAATGAAAATACAAAAAAAAAGAAAACTGCCGACACCAACGGATCGCGATCGTTGCCCCCATCAGGGATCTCCCACCAAGGTCCAAGACTCCAAAGCGTCGGTACCAGTCAACACCTTCAAAAAGGACCGTGACAATGACGACGCTGCTGTCAAGGGTTTCCTTCGGTACACGACGAGGCGTGAGAAAGGGTAGCTCTCGACGCCCTAGAGGAAGGTTCGGTGGCACCCAAAGGCGCCACCTCATCAGTGTCGACCGAGCCGACAAGGGGTTCCCCAGATCCCAACCTGCACCTCGGATGCTCCCGAGCCTACCACCAAACCGACCTCCACCCTGCACCAACACAACTTTGAAGCCCCCACATCGTCTCACCACAGCACCGTAAGGTGAGACTTGCACAACGACGAATAGAAGCCGGGACTAGGGGCAACAACACCGTCGGCATGTGGGAGGGCTCAACCTAACGATGGTGTGACACCCCGAGACCGATGCTCCAGAAGATTTCCCTTTTATTCCGTTTTCGTCGTGTGACTTATTTGTCTGTCGCACTCATCGCATCATTTGCATCATCAGCATTGCATCACCACTCCATTGCTGCCGGTTTCCAAAAACATGCATCTGTTATTAATTGCCGGTTCTCTCCGTGTTCGTTGTTGATCGTTTTGAGACCAAACACACACGCCCGCGCCCGCGGCATAATTAAAATCTTGTTTTTAAAAGTGCGTTAAAAATATTCTCGGATTGGGTTGAAACTTGGCGTGCGGTCTTATTTCAATGTAGGTAGGCTGCCTGCCAATTTTCGTCGCAATCGGAGTCCGTTTAATACCCGAACGGTCGACCGTAGCGGCACCGTTATCAGGTTATCGTCGGACGTTATTTGGTGTTTTAAATTCTCGTTGTCGAGCCGCACCGTTTGCCCTCTCGTCCCCACCCAGCCTCTTTAACACAGCCCACCAAAACCACCTCTCCGACCGGACCGTCCGATCGCGATCGGAGGGTCGAAAAATGCCCCAAACCCCCTAACCCTAGCCTCCATGCCTTTAAATAGACCGTCTCCTTGTCCAAAACAGGCAGCCTAGCCTCCCACCTCGGGATCCGCGCTCCCTAACCCTAATAGCAAGCAGCTAGCCCCATCTCTCTCCTCCCAGCCGCCAGGCTCGCTCAGGCCCGGATCTGGCCCGCTCCCCGTCCACAGCCCGAGCCAGCCCGACCGCACCATCGCGTGAGCTGCCGAGCTCCTGCCTCCGCGCAGCCCGAGCACCTCCACCCCGCCGCCGGTCGGCAAGCTCGCCAGAGCTTCCCGACTCGCCGGCATCCAACCATCGCCCCGTCGGCCTCCACCGAAGGGTGCTGCAGCCGTCGCTGCGCGCAACCCCGAGCCGGAGCTCCTCTGCCCCCGCGCCCCGTGGATCGAGCAGCATGGCCACCCAAGCTCCGCCGTCGCCTGCCGGCCATCCTCCGGCCTCCTCCCGCGTGCCCGTCCCCGACCCCTCCGGCCCTCTGTCCCGCCTCCCTATTGGCGGCACCGGCCTCCTTCTCTGATCCAGGCGGGATCGGGAGGAGCACCGTGCCCTGCCCGCTCGTGCCAGCCGCCGCCTGGGCCGGCCTAGCTCGCTCCCTCCGCTGGCCCAGCCGCCCTCCTCCTCGTGTCGGCCTAGGACCGAGCCGAAGCCGAAGCCGGCCCGCTCCAGCCTCGCCTTCCCGCAGCGCCAATGTGGGTCGCCGCTCCACCGGCCCAGCTCCAGCACTTCGGGCCTCGAGCCCACGAGGTGAGCCCCCGCAGTTCCCCTATATTGCGCCCGAGCGTTCCGTAGTTACCCATGGCTCATCATTAGGCCCATTTAGGTTTTTTTGGATTTACTTTTTTTTTAAAAACATGATTTTCAAATGCGTGTATCTTTTAATCCGTGCGTAGGATAGCGACGATTTATATATATATAATTTTGCTAGAATTTCGCGTAGATTAATATTTTCCAACTCTCATGCATATTTAAAGTTGTTTTACATGCTGTTTGCATCGGTTTACATGTCAACGTGATAGAAACGGTTTAGGTCGCAGTTTATTATCCGTAGCTTCGTTGGAGATCAGCCATATATGTAAATGGACTAGAACGACGAGTAGAATCACGTGAACCACTTTGTTTGGCCGTTTAACAAACATAAAATTTGATTAGGACAAATCTGGACAGAATTAGAATGTAACGCGTGAGGTCAGTTCGGAGATGCTATATGTCGTTTCCGGCCTCATTTAGAATGCCTAGATAGGTAGTTTAATTTGTGCTTCACCCCTTGCCATGTTTAACAACATTTAATATTGCCGTGTAAATAAATGGGAGTGAACTAAATAATTAAACGTGAAGTTCCGTCAATATGGAACTCGTTGCATATTGAGCTTCACTTAATGTGTAGCGTTTGACTGTGTGAATTGCCATGCCATGCCTTGCATATTTTAAAATCCGATCATGCATCATATGTGTTGCATCATAGAGTGCATGTGTCGTGGTGAATATCATGTGCTGATTCTTGTTTCCGGTTTGCTTCGTCTCGATAGAGTTCCGCAAGCGTGTCGGAATGTGAGGACCCGTTCGACTACGTCGGTTCGTCTGCTTCACGGAGTCGTTATTCTTCCAAGCAGGATCTCAGGAAAGATGTCATTTCCCTAGATACCATTACTATCATTGCCATGCTAGCTGTCTCGTTTCTTTCGTTATGTCTTATTGCCTACCACCTGTGAAATGTCAGCCTCTCAACATTGCCATTAAACCTTCAACTTATTCACAACCTAGCAACCACTGATTGGCTATGTTACCGCTTGCTTAACCATTGGATAGCGTTGCTAGTTGCAGGTGAAGCTGCTTCCATGTGATAACATGGGTTCCTTGTTATATCACCATATTAATGCTATTTAATTTAATGCACCTATATACTTGGTAAAAGGTGAAAGGCTCGGCCTTTCTAGCCTCGTGTTTTGTTCCACCTTTGCCGCCTTAGTTTAAGCCACCGGTGTTATGTTCCATAAATGAGCGCTCCTAACATGTTTGGGGTTGTTATGGGGACCCCCTAGATTCTCATTTTGGGATAAAGCTTGTTTGGCAAGGCCCAACATTGGTCCTATATTTTCCCAACATAATAATTCTGTTAATACTGAAAAACATAGGTGTTGGGGCATAGTTTATGCCTAAGTAATTTTGGTGATTGATGACAGTACCGCAAAGGACTAACCGTGTGTATTAAGATTTCAGATAACATACGACAACGGCACAAGACGACTCACCCCCTCTTTCATGGAACAGAAGCACGGTGTTCTCTACGATTCTCTTTATTTGAGTCATAGGAAAGCCGTACTATTAAGAGGGGAACCGTAGTGGAAAGGTTTGGGTGGAATCAATCTCGCACGCGCACACTTCACATATTTTCCCCCTTGCCGGCAACTTTGGAGTGGCTCCTGCCGTAGTGTTTCCTTCATCTTTGCAAAGGGTCCCCCAGCGGTAGTACCGCTGGGCCTAGCGGTAGTACCGCTGGAGTGCAAGCGGTAGTACCGCTGCATCTAGTGGTAGTACTGCTAGCTGGCGGTAGTACCGCCCCTGGTCAGTGGTAGTACCGCTCCAGGAGCTTAGTACCGCCTGCCTAGCGGTTGTACGTGGACGGACCTTTTTGCGAAGACTTTCTTGGCGGTGGTAGTGCTTATGCACTACCAGGCGCCCAACGGTAGTACCGCTGCATCCAGCGGTAGTACCGCTGCATCCAACGGTAGTACCGCTAGGCACGGGCTGTGAGTGGGAAAACGGTTGGATTCCCCCCCACTATATAAAGGGTTGTTCTAGCTGTGGAGCCCTATCTCTTACCCTCCCAAGCTCCATTGTTGCTCCCTAAGCTCAAAAGTGCCCAATCTCTCTCCCTAGCCAATCAAACTTGTTGATTCTTTAGGGATTGGTTGAGAAGGCCTAGATCCACACTTCCACCAAGAGAAAAGTTGATTCCCCCACCAATCCCTTGCGGATCTTGTTACTCTTGGGTGTTTTGAGCATCCTAGACGGTTGAGGTCACCTCGAAGCCACATTTCCATTGTGGTGAAGCTTCGTGGTCTTGTTGGGAGCCTCCAAGCTTTGTGTGGAGTTTGCCCCAACCTTGTTTGTAAAGGTTCGGTCGCCGCCTTCAAGGGCACCTATAGTGGAATCACGGTACCTTGCATCGTGCGAGGGCGTGAGGAGAATACGGTGGCCTTAGTGGCTTATTGGGGAGCATTGTGCCTCCACACCGCTCCAACGGAGACGTACTTCCTGTCAAAGGGAAGGAACTTCGGTAACACATCCTCGTCTCCATCGGTTCCACTTGTGGTTATCTCTAACCTTTACTTTGTGTATGCTTATGTTGTCGTCTATCTCTTACTTGTCTTAGTAGCTCTCGTTATTAGCTTCATTAGGGTTCACCCCATTGTTGTAATATTTGTGAACCCATATGTTGTTTACCTTAACTTGCTAAGATTAGTTAAAAAGTGGTCGTTGCCTATTCACCCCCCTCTAGTCAACCATATCGATCCTTTCAATTGGTATCAGAGCCACGTCTCTTTATTAAGGGTTTAACCACCCAAAGAGTATGGAAGGCGAAGAGGGAATTAACCATGGGCAACCCGAGGCCATGGAGTTGACTTCGGTCACAAGGGACGACTTGAATACGGCTATGGCCGCCCTCAAGACGTCCTTGACGAACGAAGTCAAGACCATGCTTAAAGAGTTAATTGAGGGATTTAAAAGTCCACCCGAACTGGCTATAGTGGTTAAACCCACCGTCACCGATTCGGAGGCCAACTCCTCTAAGGAAGCGGCTAAAGGTATGTGACCTTCCTCATCTCACGAAAAGGATGGGACTGGAACATAGCCTCAGTTCCACCCCCATGGTCTATGGAGGTTCCGTTCCCGCACCGCGTCTTAATCCTGTTGGTCCTCCTCCTAAGCTTGTAAAAGGTGACTTTGCTAACTGGGTATTTTCTATTAAGTCTCATTTGAATCACAGCTCAACAAACCTGTGGAGAATCATCGAGCAAGGATATTATCCCCATGATCCAAGCAACCTCACTCCAAGAGAAGATGGAGACAATCAATACAATCACTCCGCTTTGTTTATTCTCCAGTCCGCAGTGCCACCTGAAGATCTTCCTCACTTGCGTCCCTTCACTTTGGCCAAGGATTGTTGGGAGCATATTATGGTGTTGTACAAGGTAAGATCAAGCATTCAATGATCCAACTATGAAGTGATACTTGATAAGGCCGATGAGTTTGTGATGGAGGAAGACGAGGACCCTCGTGATCTCTACCGGAGGGTGACTGCTATTGCTGTGGCACTCAAGGATCATGGGAGCAAGGATGTGGATGATACATAGGTCAAGCGCAAGTTTCTCAAAGCCATCATGCCTTTCAACAAAGCCATGTCATCTGTCATTCGTCAGCGGCTAGACTTCCACTCCTTGTCTTCCAGTGAGGTGTTGGATGAATTCATTGCAATGTCAATCATGAACGAAACAGCCGACAATGCACTTGCTCGTGTTCGCTCAAAGACAACTTCACCCAACCTTGCGTTGAAAGCAAAAGCAATGCTTGAAGAAGAAGAAGAGGATGAGGAAGAGGAGAGCTGCCCGGAAGACACAAAGTATGCCTATCATGAGCACATGGCTCTTGCATCAAGGCAATTCTGGGGCAACAAGAGGAACTCAAGACCCACCTTCACCAAGAACAACTCGAGTGGATTCAAACCCAAACAACGAGTAAGGACATGTTATAACTGTGGTAACATGAGTCACTTCGTGGCCGAATGTCCCTATGAGAAAAGGGAAGACAACGGGGGCAAGCTCATTCGCAAAGACAAAACCAAATCATTTCCAATCAAGAACAACTTTGTGAAGAAACCCCACCCAAAAGGGATGGTGGCCCTTGAAGAGTACCCTTCCGATGATGATGATGATGATGATACAGTGGCAATGAGAACTGTTGCTATTGCCACTACCTCTCCCAGAAGGTGTCTCTCTTCAACGCCCCCAACGAGAACCACATCACCAAGTGCCTCATGGCAAAAGGTATCAATCAGGTAACTCCCATCATTAAGACCAACATCGCTACTGCTCCTTCATTGTTAAATTGTGTTGATGATAGTGATGTTGGGGAACTTAATGAGCATGATCTTGACAAGTTTCTGTGCACTATTAAGGGAGAACCCAAGAAGCACTTTGTTGCTCTCTTGGAACAACTGGGTGAGGCCACTGACCTCATTGAGTCTCATGAGGAGACCATCTCCGAGCTTCAGGGACACAGTCGTGACTATGCCGATGAAATTGCTGAATTATCTACTGCTCTAGAAAAGGAGCGCACTCTTCGTTTGGCTCTTGAGGAGTCATATAACGATGACTGCACTAAAATGCAAAAGAAACTAGATCATGATGTTGTTCTTACTCGTATGCTTAAGTCTGAAAAGTATGCTCTTGGGGTTGGCCATGACAGACTCAAAGAGGAGTTTGACACACTTGACAAGGCCCACAAGGTCTTGAAAGGTGTTCATTTCTCTCTGAAAGAGTCTCATGATCAACTCCAAGCAAAGCTTACCAAGGAGATCTCTACTTGTCCTCCCTTTGTGTTAATTGATAATGCTTGTGCAACTAATCCCTGTTGTGAGCATGTACATCTTGTGGAGGAAAATGCCAAGTTAAAGGAGAAACTTGAGAAGGGCCTTGTGGCATGCATACAAGGTGAGAAGAGCCTGAACGACCTCTTGAGCACTCAAAAAGGTGTTGTAGGAAAGGAGGGACTTGGACTTACCTCCAAGTCAAAAGGTAAAAGGAGGAACAGGAACAAACGATCTCCTACCCTCATGGACATCTTTGTCAAAGAGGGTGAGGGGACTTAGAAGGTGAACAGGAACAAGGTGGACTATGGAAACCTCAAGAAGGGCAAAACCATTCCTACTAACACAGCCGACAAACTCAATTCTTCTTATGTCTTATGTTGTACTAGTGATGGGCATGTTTATGCCAGATTTGTTGGTTCCTACGATGAGTATATTGAATGGGCTATCTGGGTTCCTAAGACCCTTGTCTCTAACATGAAAGGACCCATTAAAAAATGGGCACCTAAAACCAAGCGTTAATCTATTGCAGGAGTTTGCTTCCGGTGGGGTGTCATGGTTGCTCGATAGTGGAGCAACAAATCATATGACCGGAAGCAAGGACTTAGTGGTGGATGTGCATCCTTCTCCATCTATGCCCACCCATGTCCAATTCGCCGATGCATCCTCGTCAAAGGTATTGGGATTTGGTAAGGTGGTCGTCTCTCAAGAGTTATCTATTGAGAAGGTCATGCTTGTTGAGTCACTTGCCTACAATTTACTTTCGGTTCATCAACTTGCAATTATGGGTTTTTCCACATTCTTTAATCTTGATACTGTGGTCCTCCTGAGGAGCAAGACTCTTAAAGTAGCCTATGTTGGATATGTCGAAAATGGTCTTTATGTGGTGAACTTCTCAAAGCGACCCACTAAGACCGCGACATGTTTAATGGCTAAAGTTGATGTGGGCTGGCTTTGGCATCACCGTTTAGCTCATGTCAATATGAGATCTTTGCAAAGTCTTCTGACAGGGGACCATATTCGTGGACTAACAAATGTGAGTTTTGCTAAAGATCGTGTTTGCAGTGCCTGCATTGAAGGAAAGATTCATGAAACTGCTCATCGTCCAATGACTCTTATCTACACTAAGAGGCCATTGGAGCTTCTCCATATGGATCTGTTTGACCCTCCATCATTTGATAGTCTTGGAGGCAGAAAGTATTGCTTGGTGATTGTTGACGACTACTCAAGATGTACCTGGGTATATTTCTTCAAAAAGAAGAGTGAAACTCAACAAACTGTCATCAACTTTGCTAATGAAGCCCAACGTCAACATGAAGCAAAGATCTTGATGATTAGAAGTGACAACGGCACCGAGTTCAAGAACTACACCTTGGATGAGTTTCTAGGTGATGAGGGAATAAAACACCAATATTCTGCACCATATACCCCTCAACAAAACGGCATGGCAGAAAGGAAGAACCGGACCTTGATAGACGCTGCAAGGACAATGATGGCAGAATTCAAATCTCCATATAACTTCTGGGCAGAGGCCATCAACACAGCATGTCATGCGTCCAATCGGCTCTATATCCGCAAAGGCTTGAACAAGACTCCGTATGAGATTCTAACTGGAAACAAACCCAATCTCAAGTACTTCCGGGTATTCGGTTGTAAGTGTTTCATTCTCAAGAAAGGTGCACGTTTAGCTAAATTTGATTCTAGTGCACATGAGGGCATCTTTGTTGGTTATGCTACAAACTCTCATGCTTACCGTGTCCTCAACAAGTCCACCGGACTCATTGAGGAGACGTGTAACGTGGAGTTTGATGAAAATAATGGCTCCCAAGTGGAGCAAAGTGGTCTTTGTGATGTAGGTGATGAAATTCCTCCCCAAGCCATAAGAAGAATGGGGATTGGTCAAAAACTCCCCATTGAGGAACCCCTTGTGGCCGAAGGAGAAGGACAATGCTCTACTCAAGTGGAGCCATCACCTCCACAAGACCCACACGCTTCCGATGAACAAAGAGAAGACTCTCAACAAAATGAACAAGCTCAAGGTCAAGATAAATTGCACAACAATGACGATGTGTCTCATGATATTCAAGCACTCTCCCAAGACTCCGAACCTGCTCATGATCAAGATCAAGTGCAACCACGAGATCTAGACCAAGTAGAAGCACAAGATCAAGATCAAGAGAAACCACAAATACAAGAATAAACCAGTGAACCTGCTCAAGTCGAAGGACAAGATGATCAGGATACTGTCTCACAATTCCCTTCTGCAGCACCAACAGCCGGTGCCAAGGGAGGCTCAAGACGCAAGGGCAAGCAAAGTAAACAAGTCGATGCTCCCCCGTTATCCAATGAAGAACTCTTGGAGCGTCGAGCAGCCAAGATTGCGAACAAGCTGAGAGTCAAGTCACATCTTATGAAGAATGTACTTGGCAGTTTGAAAAGGGGAGTATCCACCCGTTAACAGATTTGGAATTATTGTGAGCATCACGCGTTCGTTTCGTATTGTGAACCTCAACAGGTACAAGAAGCGCTCGATGATGAGGATTGGCTTATGGCCATGCATGAAGAATGAAAAGGACGTGGATGTCGCCTAGAGGGGGGGGGTGAATAGGCGCTTTAAAATAGTTAAGGTTTAGGCTTGAACAAATGCGGAATAAAACTAACGTTTAATATGTCAAGCACAAAACCTACAAACAACTAGGCTCACCTATGTGCACCAACAATTTATGCTAAGCAAGATAAACAACTAAGTGATAGCAAGATATATTACAATAAACAATATGTCTATCACAAAGTAACGTGCATAAGTAAAGGGTTCGGGTAAGAGATAACCGAGGCACGGGGAGACGATGATGTATCCCGAAGTTCACACCCTTGCGGATGCTAATCTCCGTTAGAGCGGTGTGGAGGCACAATGCTCCCCAAGATGCCACTAAGGCCACCGTAATCTCCTCATGCCCTCGCACAATGCAAGATGCCGTGATTCCACCAAAGGACCCTTGAGGGTGGTCACCGAACCCGTACAAATGGCAACCCTGGGGGGCGGTCACCGAACCCGTACATGTGGCAACCCTTGGGGGCGGTTACCGGTACCCGTACAAATTGCTCGGGGCAATCTCCACAACCTAATTGGAGACCCCGACGCTTCCCGGAGCTTCACACCACAATGATTGAGCTCCGAGACACCACCAAGCTTCTAGGACGCCAAAGCATCCACGAAGAACAATATCAAGGGTACTAAGTACCAAAGGTAGTAAGCTTCTCAACTTCTCACTTCCACGTATCACCGTGGAGAACTCAAACCGATGCAACTAATGCAATGGCAAGAACACACGAAGTGGTCAAGTCCCTCACACTCAAATCCCTCCACAACAACAAAAGCTATGGAGAAATATGAGAGGAAGAACAAGGAGCTCACAAAGGACTCCAAGATCAAGATCCAAGGGGTTCCCCTCACATAGAGGAGAAAGTGATTGGTGGAGATGTGGATCTAGATCTCCTCTCTCTTTTCCCTCAAGAACAAGCAAGAATCATTGGAGGGATAGAGAGTAATCAAGCTCTAAGAATGTCAACAATGGAGATAGAACAAGAGCTCAACGGATGGATTAGACCAAGGGGGAAGAAGACCCCCTTTATATAGTGGGGGAAGGAATCAGACCGTTACCCCCACTTTCTGCCCGAACTCCAGCGGTACTACCGCTGGCTGCAGCGGTACTACCGCTGGCACTCCAGCGGTACTACCGCCAGCTAGCGGTACCACCGCTGGCCCCAGCGGTACTACCGCTGGGCCCCTGGTAGTGCAACGGCACTACCACCGCCAAGAAAGTCTTCGCAAAAAGGTCCGTCCATGCACAACCGCTAGGCAGGCGGTACTAAGCTCCTGGAGCGGTACTACCGCTGACCAGGGGCGGTACTACCGCTAGGGCCAGCGGTAGTACCACTGGAGTGCTAGCGGTAGTACCGCTGCATCTAGCGGTAGTACCGCTAGCTGGCAGTAGTACCGCCCCTGGTCAGCGGTAGTACCGCTCCAGGAGCTTAGTACCGCCTGCCTAGCGGTTGTACGTGGACGAACCTTTTTGCGAAGACTTTCTTGGCGGTGGTAGTGCTTATGCACTACCAGGGGCCCAGCGGTAGTACCGCTGGAGTGCCAGCGGTAGTACCGCTGCATCCTGCGGTAGTACCGCTAGGCACGGGCTGTGAGTGGGAAAACGGTTGGATTCCCCCCACTATATAAAGGGTTGTTCTAGCTGTGGAACCCTATCTCTTACCCTCCCAAGCTCCATTGTTGCTCCCTAAGCTCAAAAGTGCCCAATCTCTCTCCCTAGCTAGTCAAACTTGTTGATTCTTTAGGGATTGATTGAGAAGACCTAGATCCACACTTCCACCAAGAGAAAAGTTGATTCCCCCACCAATCCCTTGCGGATCTTGTTACTCTTGGGTGTTTTGAGCATCCTAGACGGTTGAGGTCACGTCGAAGCCACATTCCATTGTGGTGAAGCTTCGTGGTCTTGTTGGGATCCTCCAAGCTTTGTGTGGAGTTTTCCCCAACCTTGTTTGTAAAGGTTCGGTCGCCGCCTTCAAGGGCACCTATAGTGGAATCGCGGTACCTTGCATCATGCGAGGGCGTGAGGAGAATACGGTGGCCTTAGTGGCTTATTGGGGAGCATTGTGCCTTCACACCGCTCCAACGGAGACGTACTTCTTGTCAAAGGGAAGGAACTTCGGTAACACATCCTCGTCTCCATCGGTTCCACTTGTGGTTATCTCTAACCTTTACTTTGTGTATGCTTATGTTGTTTTCTATCTCTTACTTGTCTTAGTAGCTCTCGTTATTAGCTTCATTAGGGTTCACCCCATTGTTGTAATATTTGTGAACCCATATGTTGTTTACCTTAACTTGCTAAGATTAATTAAAAAGTGGTCGTTGCCTATTCACCCCCCTCTAGTCAACCATATCGATCCTTTCAATAGGGCGTCATGAACCTGAGGAGTAATTTAAAATAATACATGGGGCCAGTGCTGATGGTGTTGGTCCCAAATGGGCTGCCTGCGGGGCCACCGCGAGGAAACTCGAGGTTTGGTTTTACTCGTAGCTAGTCCCATCCGGTCGTGTCCTGAGAACGAGATACGCGGCTCCTATCGGGTTTGTCGACACGCCGAGCGGCCTTGCTGGATTTGTTTTACCTTTCTCGATCGTCTTGTGCGAGGGATTCCGAGGATACTTTAGGCTATCTCGAGGTTGAGGTTTTTCCAATAGGAACCCGAGGAGATCACGGGTTTCCGTGATCGAGGTCATTCCGTCGCAACGTGTGGTAGTTTGTGATGGACTAGTTAGAGCACCCCTGCAGGGTTAAATCTTTCGGAAAGTCGTGTTCGCGGTTATGTGGCAACGTGGAAACTTTGTTTAACATCCGTTTCTAGGCTCCGTTTGGTATTGATTTCCTGTGATGTAAAAAACATGCAGAAAATAGCAACTGGCACTAGGCACTATGTCAATAGGTTAGTACCAAAAAAATGATATAAATGCCTATAAAATGATTTTAAAACATCCAAGAATGATAATATAACAACATGGAACAATAAAAAATTATAGATACGTTAGAGATTTATCAGCATCCCCAAGCTTAATTCATGCTCGTCCTCGAGTAGGTAAATGATAAAAATAGAATTTTTGATGTGGAATGTTGCCTAACATGTTCATCACATTTCTTTTCTTTATAGCATGGACATTTTGACTTTTATATGGTTCAAAGAAATAGTCTAGTTTTGACATGAAGATTTTAATACTCAGGCATACCAACAAGCAACCATGTCTTTCAAAATATCAATACTAAAGCAAGTTATTCCTAACCCATTATGCTCAATCATTGATCCATTCATTAAATGCACTCAAATATTAGCTACACCCAATGATGAAATACAATCATAGCGCCCCTTAGCTAGTACTTTATGAGAAAAGATGGAGCCTCAAACTAAAAATAAAAATTGCATAAGTAAAAGAAAGGCCCTTCGCAGACGGAAGCATGGATTTGTAGAGGTGCGAGACCTCAAAGAGAAAATTGAGAGATAAAAGCATTTTGGGAGGCATACTTTTCCAACCAACGAAAATGACTTAGAGCTGCCAACACTTTCCATGCTAGATACATCATAGGCGGTTCCCAGACAGAAAATAAAGTGTATTCCTTTTTCCACCATTACTTTCACTTTCCATGGCTTGTCCGTATGCACGGGTGCCCTCCATACCAGCACTTTCCAAGGAATTTATTATTTGACAACAAAAATAATTTTTTTATTTCAGGACTGGGCATCCCTAATACCTTTCTCGTACTCTCGTGCAATGACAAGTGAATAAACACTCATCATGAGAATAACACATATAACATGGAAAATATTGGCCACCCATCACCGCCTCACGAGCGGTAGAGCACACAAAAGAGAAATTTATTTTGAAAATTAGAGATGGCACATGCAAATTTGCTTAGAACGACATGGAAATACCGCATATAGGTAGGTATAGTGGACTCATATGGCAAAACTGGTTTAAAGGGTTTTGGATGCACAAGTAGTGATCATACTTAGTGCAAAATGAAGGCTAGAAAAAATATTGAGAAGCGACCCACCAAGAAATGAAAAATCTCGTACCCAAGCATTAAGCATAAATAACACCTAATAATGCACCACAAGTAGGATATAAATTTCATTTCATAACTATTTACTTTCGTGCTTGCATAGGGAATCACAATCCTTAAAATCAATATTCTTACTAAAGCACAATTACTCATCAACATGAGTCACATATCATATCATCATATCTCAAAACCCTTACTAAGAATCAAGTTTATTTTGTCGAATGATCTTCATGAAAGTTTTTGTTATATCCTTCTTGGATATCTATCACTTTGGGACTATTTTAATATGTTTCTTTTGATAAGCTCAAACAAATTTAAGTGAAAAACATGAGCATAATTTTTCTTTCTCTCAAAATAATCTAAGTGAAGCAAGAGAGAATTTCTTAAAAAAATTACTAACTCCCAAATAAATCTAAGTGACGCATGAGAGAATTTCTTCTAAAATAACAAGCACACCATGCTCAAAAAGATATAAGTGAAGTACTAGAGCAAATCCATGGCTCTAAAAATTTAAGTGAAGCATAGGAGCAATCATAGCATAATTTTTTGGCTCTCTCAAAAAGGTGTCTCTAGCAAGGATTCAAGACTTAAAACACAAAGAAAGACAAGAAAATACTCATATCATACAAGACGCTACAAGCAAAACTCATAATATGTGACGAATAAAAATATAGTTTCAAGTAAAATACCGATGGTTGTTACAAGAAAGAGGGGATGCCACTTGGGGGCATCCCCAAGATTAGTTGCTTGATACTTCTTGAATGTTATCATGGGGTGCCTCGGGCATCCCCAAGCTTAGACTTTTGCTAATCCTTATTCCTTCATCCATCGTAAGATCACCCAAAACTTGAAAACTTCAATCACACAAAACTCAACAAAAACTTCGTGAGATCCGTTAGTATAAGAAAGCAAACCACTACTATAAGTATTGTTGCAAACCTATTCATATTTTATTTTTGCATTATATATACTGTATTCCAACTTATATATGGCAAAAAATCATCAACGAAAACCATAGAATCATCAAAATAGGCACACAACACTAAAAAAACAGAATCTGTCAAAAACAGAACAGTCTGTAGCAATTTGACTACTTCGAATACTTATATAACTCGAACAATTCTGAACAATTAGGACCACATGAATAATCTATTTATTAATCTTATTCACAAAGAATCAACTCAATATTACTTTTTTGTTAAAAATGAAAAATAATTTCGTGAGCGCAAAAGTTTCTATTTTTCAGCAAGATCAAACCAACTTTCACCCAAATCATCCCAAAGGCCTTGCTTGGCACAAACACTAATTTAAACCAAACACAACATCTGATCAAAGGCATATTTTTGTATTTTTATTTTAAACAAAAAATAAAAATATTGGGTTGTCTCCCAATAAGCGCTTTTCTTTAAAACCTTTTATCTAGGCATTGATAATTTTAATGCTGCTCTCACGAAAGACAAGAATTGAAGCACAAAGAGAGCATCATATGGCATGTCAAAATCACATTTACGTCTAACATACTTCCTATGCATAGGAATTTTATAAGAGAAAAAATTATCAAGGCAAGCAAAAACTAGCATATGCAAGGGAGAAGAATAAAGGATTGATAATCTCAACATAATGAGAGGTAAATTAGTAATATGAAAATTTCTAGGACCATATTTTCCTCTCTAATAATAATTTCATGTAAGATCATACTCAAATTCAACAATATAGCTATTATATAAAATTTTATCTTCATGATCTACATGAATGCAAAGTTGACACTCTTCCAAAATAGTGGGATTATCATCAAATGAAGTAATGACCTCTCCAAGCCAACTTCTATCAAAAATTTCATAAGATTGAACACTCTCCAAAATAGTGGGATAAATAATGCCTAAAGTTGACACTCTTCCAAACCTACTTTCAATATCATATTCATCAAGAGTATTAAATAAATTATCAAGATCATAAGAAGCATTATCACCCCAATCATGATCATTGCAATAAGTAGCGGTCATGGCAAACTCATCAAATATAGCATCCCCAAGCTTGTGGGTTTGCATATCATTAGCACAATTGATATTAATGGAATTTATAACAATATCATTGCAATCATGCTTTTCATTCAAGGAAACATTGTGAATCACTTCATCACAATTTTCAGATTCACGAATCTCAAGCAAAACTTCATAGAGATAATCAAGTACACTCAACTCACTAGCAATTGGTTCATCATAATTGGATCTCTTGAAAAGATTAGCAAGTGGACGAGGATCCATATCAATAGATTTTTAGCAAGCAAATATGCAAGCAAATAGAAGGAACATGTCAACATAAGCAAAGATAGCAAACAAGAAAAAAGGCAAACGGAAAAGAGGGCGAATAAAACATCAAATTTTTGTGAAGTGGGGGAGAGGAAAAAAAGAGGCAAATGGCAAATAATGTAAATTGCAAGGAGATGAGATTTGTGATTAGGAACCTGGTTGATCTTGTAGATCCTCCCCGGCAACGGCGCCAAAAATTCCTTTTGATGTCTGCTAGAACTACGTCGATATTTCCCCAAAGAGGAAGGGACGATGCAGTACATCGACGGTAGGTATTTCCCTCAGTGACGAGACCAAGGTTATCGAACCAGTAGGAGAACCTCCTCACACCACGTAAACAACACCTGCACACAAATAACAAATACTCGCAACCCGACGTGTTAAAGGGGTTGTCAATCCCTTTCGGGGACGGCGTCTCAAGATAGGCAAATAACGCGAGGTAAAAGTAGTAGATAGGATAAATAGATCGCGGAACAAATAAATTGCAGCAAGGTATTTTGTATATTTGGTTTAATAGATCTGAAAATAAAAGCAAAGGAAAATAGATCGCAAAGGCAAATATGATGGAAAGAGACCCGGGGGCCGTAGGTTTCACTAGTGGCTTCTCTCGAGAAAAATAGCAAACGGTGGGAAAACAATTACTATTGGGCAATTGATAGAACTTGAAATAATCATGATGATATCCAGGCAATGATCATTATATAGGCATCATGTCCAAGATTAGTAGACCGACTCCTGCCTGCATCTACTACTATTACTCCATACATCAACCGCTATCCAACATGCATCTAGTGTATTAAGTTCATGGAAAAACGGAGTAATGCAATAAGAACTATGACATGATGTAGACAAGATCTACTTATGTAGAAATAGACCCCATCTTGTTATCCTTAATAGCAACGATACATACGTGTCGTTTCCCTTTTTGTCACTTGGATCAAGCACCATAAGATCGAACCCATCACAAAGCACCTCTTCCCATTGCAAGATAAATAGATCAAGTTGGCCAAACAAAACCCAAATATCGGAGAATAAATATGAGTCTATAATCAATCACGCATATAAGAGATCAAAGAAGACTCAAATAACTTTCATGGATAAAACATAGATCTGGTCATAAACTCAAAGTTCATCGGATCCCAACAAACGCACCGCAAAAAGACTTACATCATATGGATCTCCAAGAGACCATTGTATGGATAATCAAGAGAGAAAGAGGAAGCCATCTAGCTACTAACTACAGACCCGTAGGTCTAAAAAGAACTACTCATGCATCATCGGAGAGGCACCAATGGACATGATGAACCCCTCTGTGATGGTGTCTATATTGGATCTGGTGTTTCTGGACTCTGCGGCGGCTAGAATTGATTTTCGTCCCCATCTTTAGGGTTTCTGGAATATTGGGGTATTTATAGAGGAAGGAGGCGGTGCAGGAGGCCAACGAGGAGGGCACGACCCACCGGGGCGCGCCTGGGCACCCAGGCATGCCCTGGTTTGTTGTGCTCCCATCGGAGCTCCCCCAGGTGCGTTCCTGGCCCACTCGATGTCTTCTGGCCCAAAAAAATCCAAAAAAAGTTTCACCGCGTTTGGACTCCGTTTGGTATTGATTTCCTGCGATGTAAAAACATGCAGAAAACAACAACTGGCACTGGGCACTATGTCAATAGGTTAGTACCAAAAAATGATATAAAATGATATAAAATGATATAAAATGATATAAAATGACTATAAAATGATTGTAAAACATCCAAGAATGATAATATAACAGCATGGGACAATAAAAAATTATAGATACATTGTAGACGTATCAGGGTGACAGGCGAATATGTTCTAATTTTCCCTAAGGAAGTGTCGTAGAGCCCAGTCAACCTTGGGATCGAGGTTCGCCCCTATGGACGCCATCTTGGATAGTTCCATGGGGTGGACTTGGAACTTGATTATTTCATCTACCGGCTTGAATGAAGTTGACTTCGGTCATTTGTCGAGGATGACATCATCTCGATCAACTTCTCCGTGCATTGTGCTTAACTCCTCGGCCACAAGGGCTTTGGAGAGGGTTTCAAGGGTGAACAATTTCGTTTTATTCTTGGCCCAGAGTGCTTTGTTGGGGTCGCTCGAGATAGTAATGATCTCATTTGGGCCCGGCATTTTGAGCTTCATATAACCATAATATGGTACTACCTGGAATTTGGAGAAGGCGTTCCATCCTAGTAGGGCGTGTTATCCACTCTTGAAGGGGGCGATGTGGAATGTGACCTCTTCGGAGCGGTAATTGTCTGATGTCCCGAAGGATACATCCAAGATTATTTTGGTGCTGCATCATGCCTCTCGCCCCAGTATTATACCTTTAAAGGTGGTGCCACTTTGTTTGATGTGCGATTTATCAATGTGGATATTGTCCAAAGTGTCTTCATATATTAGATTTAGGCTGTTGCCGCTGCCCATGGGCACCTTCCGAAGTCGGCAGTTGCCCACAATTGGATTGAGGACCAGCGCGGTGGGGCACCTACCCGAGGTCAACCTTGGTTGATTTGTATGATCAAAGGTGATCATTGTGTTTTCCCACGCGCCCAGGGCTGGTACCAGCTGGATGGAATTGATGTCCCCAAGGGCTCATTTGCGTTGGTTGTTGGAAACGAAAGTCTCGTAGATCATCATGACTTCATATTCGTCTGAGGACTACTCTATGTGGCTCGAGGTACCTACTAGAAGGGCAGGTCCTGCCTTGGCCACTTGCCCCACAACCCAGTAGACGCAAAGACTGCGAGTTGGACAAGAGTTAAGCAGAATAGCTTGTATTGGGCATGGTTTATCGAGGAGATGTTGAGTGTTGTTCCCAGGTGTTTTCTTCTTCTTCCGAGGTTTTACGCCCGAGGTATTCCATTTGCGAGGCTCACGTCGAGCTCAGGGTACATCGTACTCCAGGTTCTGTACATAGATAGATTCTGTGTTTTCCTCGGCTAGCCAGGCATCTTCGATGATGCAAAATCTGGAAACCAGATTGGTCAATTACAGAAGTGTCTAAATGCAGCAGTGCACAAGAGTATTCGAAATGCCTTTATCCTTGCATCAGTGTTGGAATGCTACTATTATATATGAGAACCTGGACCAGAACTACCTCACTGACTCAGTGGAAGTTGTTCTATGTAGGTTAGATCCAAAACATATAGTGGGCCCAAGTTGTCGGGACAATATTTGATGTGGGAGGCGGGTGGGTGTTATTCGATGTCTAAGGACCGCAGGTCCGAAGCCATTGCATCCTCATCTTGGGTCGGGTCTGTAGCCGTCGGATGAGCTGGGTTGATTTGGAGATTGGTTACCGCGGTTGTCTCTAGTCGGCCGTTGCCTGAGTTACCATGCAAAAAATCCCCCAGTCCACGTCCTTGAAGGAGGGTTCTGCCAGGGCTGAGGTGGAGTCGTGGGTTACCTTGATTTCGCAAAGGGGAGTGGGCGTCCTCATGATATAAGTCTCGGGTATGGGAATCATACCCGTGAGATTAGAGTTGTTGGCCGATGATCCCATCTATCCGTTCGTCGATCTCATAGTGGAACTCTCAATGAAAGCACGAGTGTCGGTGTAAAAACCGGCACACCCAGGATAGGGGGTCTCGAGCCATGGATCTTAGATCGGTGGTACCAGGAACAGGGAGATACAATGTTTACCTAGCTTCAAGCCCTCTTGATGGCTGTAAAAACCTACATGCTGCTCTTGTTTATATTGATGGAGTAGCATCGAATACAAAGTTTATCTACCTCGAAATCGTGAGATGTGTTCTAACCCTAGGGCTAGGTAAGTAATGTTGTGTTCTATCTCCATCTACGTGCTAAACCCCATAGTTTATATACACGCCGAGTAGGGTATCAAGGGTTACAATGTTGGTACCCTAAGGTAAAGACGACATGAGAAGTCTTTGTGCATACGTCAAGACTTTGGCACATGCAGTCTTAATCACGATCCATCGGGCAGTCTCCGGAGTCCAACTTTAGAAGGTGAAGGACTCCCCGCCCCATCCCGAAGAGTCCAGGCGAGCTAGGTTAAGACCCCCTAATCCAGGACATCGTCACCACCACTTGCTACTCGTTATGATATGTCACAATTACGTGATGATACTACTTCTGAAACTTATGATGATCCTGCTGATATGCTTAATAAAACAGAAACTATGCCACTTTGTGAATTACTTGATGCTCATATTGCTAGATCTTTAGAAACTAAAAATGTTAAAATTAATGAAGATTATGATTCACCTATTATGTCTAGGTATCCTAATAAATTTGAAATGCCTAATGTACCCGAGGGTTATGTTATGGATGGGGAGATAGCTAGAGACTTCATTGCTTGTAATGATAGAGATGATTTGAAGAAACTACTATGCAAACTGAAAGAAAAATCTATGATGGAGAAAGTGAAATGTGATCCTAAATTTGCATCTTCTCCTATATGTGTTACAGGTAAGGAATGTGAATTATCTATTGATCCTGAGTTAATCACTATAATAGAATATGCTCCTTTCCATGGTTATGAAACTAAAACTGTTGTGGCACACCTCACTAAATTGAATGATATTGCCACCTTGTTTGCTCGTGAGGAAAAGACGCGCTACTACTATATCATTAAGATTTTCCTTTTTTGCTAAAAGCCGATGCTAAGAAATGGTTCCACACTCTTTCTCCTCGTTGTGTGCGTAGCCCCCAGGATATGGTTTATTGCTTCACTGGAAAACATTTTCCTGCTCACAAAAAATAAGCTGCTTTAGATGAAATATTTAAATTTGTGCAAGTCAAAGAAAAGAATCTACCTCAAGCTTGGGGAGGCTTCTCCAGCTACTTAAAGGTTTGCCTGATCATCCTCTTAATAAAAATGAAGTACTTGATATGTTTTATAATGGACTAACTGATGCTTGTAGGAATTACCTAGATACTTGTGTGGGTTGTGTTTTTAGTGAACAAACTATTGGACAAGCTAAACAATTGTTGAATAATATATTGAGAAATGTTGATGATTGGACACTTCCTGAACCACCACCGGAACCTATTCAAAATAAGAAAGGTATTCTATTCCTAAGTCCAGAAGATATGCAAGAAGCTAAGAGAACTATGGAAGAAAAGGGTATTAAATCTCAAGACGTCAAGAATTTACCACCTATTGAAGAAGTGCATTGACTTGATATACCTACACAAGTAGTAGAGGTAAATTATCTTTGTAGATTCGATGAAAGTGATATGCATTACACTAAAACCCATAGTCAATGCATGGATAAATTGATAACTACATAGTTATTCAAGAATATTTCAACAATTATGTCAAGATCAATTGCAATGAAATGCTATGATGATTGATCGCTGAAGTGACTTAATGTTTTGAATTTCTAATGATGTTAAAGGTCTAGGTAAACATGCTTACAGTTCATACTCAATTATAACAAGTTGCTAAGTCTTAAAATGATTTGGTTGCTGAAATGAATAATAATATGAATGACCATGATGTTATAGTAATGACTAGGGGGTAGAATGATTGAGGACCCTCTCTATCCTGAAGGTCACCCAAAAAGAATTGAACAAGATTCTTAGAGAATTAATGATGATGCACCTAGTCCTTGTAAAAAGAAGAAAGAAAAATGACAGGATTATGCATGCTTCTAGTGAACCTGTTATAGAAAAACCTGCTGAGAATCATAATGATGTTTCAATTTCTGATGGTGAGACACAATCTGGTAGTGAACATTCAACTAGTAATAATGAAAATGAAAATGACAACAATGATATTCATGTAGATGCTTAACCACATAGTAATAAAAAACCTGAAAATGATGTGGTAACAGAACGTGCTAAAGATCTTGATAACCCACATCCTAAAAATAAACGTTATGACAATAAAGACTTCCTTGCTAGTAAACAAGGTAGAGAAATAGGGCCGTGGGTTCAGAAACCCATGCCATTCCCTAGTAAACCTTCTAAGAGTAAGGACGAGGAGGAGTTCGAACGCTTCACTAAAATGATTAGACATGTCTTTTTGCAGACTCGTTTGACTGATATCTTGAAGATGCCCCCATATGCCAAGATCTGAAGTACATTATTACCAATAAAAGAAAGATACCTAAAACTGAATTGCACCATGCTTGCTAATTATTATTTTGATGGTCGAGTACCCAAGAAGTTGGGACATTCGGGTATACCAACAATACCTTCCTCCATTAAACAATGTTATGTTAAAACTGCTTTATGTGATCTAGGAGTCGGTGTTAGTGTTATAACTTTCTCTTTATAGAAAAGAATTTATTTGAATAAACCTACACCTACTGAAATTTCTTTGCAAATGGCCATTAAATCCATTACTATACCTATTGGAATTTGTGAGGATGTTCCTGTTGTGGTTGCAAATGTTACTATCTTAACAAAATTTGTTATCCTTGAGATGCCCAAGGACAACAACATGTATATTATCCTTGGTAGACCCCTTTTAAATACTGTAGGGGCTGTTATTGATTACGACAAAGGCAAGTTTACTTTTGATGTCAATGGTAAACAACATACAATGCACTTTCCGAAGAAACAAGCTTCGTTAAATAGTGTTAATGTTATTGAGCAAGTGGTCACAATTACTATTCGAGGGTTTAAATTTCCTCTTCCTAGTGTCAAGAAGAAATATGATATTCTTATTGTTGGGGAGATGAAAATCCCCACTAAGGTAACTTAGTGTTTGACAAAAATTATTCGGTTTCATGTCAATCGGAAACGGTTATTAATAAGACCTGATCAACCTTATTAATAGATCCTTTTTGAAATACATGTGGTCAATGAATTTAGTAAACACAACTTTTTGTAGCTAAAGGTCACTCTGTATTATTTTTAGTTGAAAGAAATCAAATGTCATGATTATCCTGTTTTTTGAATTATCCGTGCAATGAAAAATGGGCCAAAAATAAAAGTGCTCGGAATGTCATAAAATTTACATGAATTTTTCCAGAATATTTAAATATCATTGGTGCTAAAAACACCCCTCGTGGGTGCACGTGTTGGTGCCAAGCCAACAGGGCGTGCCCACCCCCTGTACTCCGTGATGGCTTGGGGGCCCCACAGGTACTTCTTCACTTATCCATTCAGCCCACTCTTTCTCCTACCTCTAGAAAAATCTTGGTTGCTCTCTCTCTCTCTCCCGTGTTATTTCTCACAAACCCGAGATTTCTGATCTCTTTCTCACAATGTCGGGCTAACCAACTTCTTCGCAGATGAGTGTGATCAATACTATCTCCTCACAAATTTCTTTGTGCAAAATTTGTATTTTCTGTATAGGCTCAATATTCCCATGGTACGCTTAGATTTATATGGGGATAACTCTGAAATACCATTCACCCAGTTCTACCAAATATGCTTGATCCGTTGTGATGGGGGATTACATGACCCTAAATCTAAGGAGTTCGTGGAATTTCTCCTTACTTTAAGTGTGGGAGAAACTAGGGGCGTATCGAATGCCAGAGCCACCAGTTTGCATTTTCTTGATGTGCACTACTTTGCTTTATTTATAGGAAAATATTTAATTGCTATGGAGCAAGATGGCGGTCTCAGTGCCCCTACCCTTGCTATCTTGCGTCGTGCATTATTTGTGATAGTACTTTCAGCCTAGGAGCTACTGCTGTGCGCCTCTTACACTGTAATCGGACCAACGGAAAGGTCCATGATGGTATTTATGCCACTCGCTTGGCAAAACACTTTAATATCAACATACGTCCCACTGATTACTTGTTGCCTAAGGTTTATATGGATCAGTAGTCTATGTTAGAACATCACTTTATTGATGAACCTGAGCCTCCATGCCACATTTGCTACAACATAGTATATAGAGAGAACACTCGTGATGTTATTGTGATGCGTGAGCCTTCTTTGTTTAACTATCATGTCAATAGCGACAACATCGTCGTGCCATCAGATGTAACTCTTATCGGAATGAGTTGGCTGAGGCGGAGGCCATGACTCAAGCTTCGGACCCCCCAAGTACCTCATCCCAACTACTCCCCTCCCGAACGAGATAGCAACTAAGGATGGTGATCACCAAGTTAAGCCTCAAGCCTAATTTGGGGGAGTACATATTTCTCACCGACATTACATTCGTGTTCACACATTTCATATCAACTGTCAGTGTTCATCCTTTTTCATTGCATATCCAAGTTTAGTTTTATTTTCTCATTCCTCTTGTGTCTTTGAAAAGCTTCATAAATCCAAAAAACTTTCTCGCACCTTTTCCTTTTTCTTTATTGTTTAGTTAGTTTGCAGTTCTAAAAGAAAAACCAAAAAATTTTCTCTTGCTTGTTGGGAGATTTCCCGTGTAAATTGTTTTTCTCGTTCTTGTTTTCCTTTGTTTATTTTCTTTCATCGGAAAAAGCAAAAACTCCAAAAATATTTTATTGTGTTTCTCTGAATTTTATTTCATTTTATTGTGTCATTGAAAGGAGAAGACCACAATGAACGTGTTGAGTGGCTCTCATATGCATTATTGTCGATCTAGCAAAAGAGCCAATATTACCTTCACTTCTCCTTTGTATAAAATATTTTGAGATTCCACCTTAGTCCATGGTACACTTGCACTATTATTATTTTCACACCATTCAGTCAAGCAAGTGAAAGTCAATAATAATGATATTTGATGAGGTGATCGTGGTAAAAGAAGTTGGCATGACCTCTTTTTGTTTTTCGTTTTTGTAAATATGTTTAGCTCGTTCGATCTTGATTTAGCATATTAGGAGTAAACATGTTTATGATGACAATTAGAGATTAAGGTTGCTCATGCCATGCTTAAATAGCTAGGATTGGATAGTGATATATCTTATGTGTCAACATGCATTAAAATGATTATGATGTGGTATGGTATTATGGCATTTTCCTGTGAGTAATTAGAGCGACTTGAGTTGGCGCATGTACAAACATGTAGTTGATTTAAAACCAATGCAGCCTTCATGATATTTAAATTCAGAGTGTTAATACCCTACACATGCTAATTTTCAATGTTAATTATTCTCAGTGCATGATTATAACCATTTTTGCTCTCTAGTTGGTCGCTTCTCAATCTACTGCTAGCTTCACCTGTAGTAAGCGGGAATACTGCTTGTGCATCCAAACTCCTAAACCCAAGTTGGGCCAAATGTGTCCACCTACCAATATGCGGTATTACCCTTCCTTTCTAAGTAAATTTGCATGTGCCACCTCTAAACATTCAAATAAACATTTGTTTGGTGTGCTCGTACCGCTCATGGAGCGATGGGGCGGTTGGTATCTTCCATGCTAAGAAGCCTAGTCCTGCATAATTAGAAGGATGTCATTGCACGAGAGAGGTTGGTAAAAAGGATGCCTAGTCCTGCATAATTAAAAATAATAACAAGACTCTTGAGACAGTTGAAATGTTAGGGAGCACCCGAGGATTTGGTCAGCCATGACTTGTGTACGAATGGTTGAAGGGAAAAAACTTTATATTTCCACTTGGGAACCGCTAATAATGTGTTTATCATGGAAGATATTGAAATCTCTGTTGTGATGTTGACAAGACAAGCACACCACCCAAAATTACAATTCCATCTCATTTTTAAACTTTGAGCTCTAGCACCTATGCAAATCAATGCTCCCCTCTATGAAGGGCCTTTCTATTCACTTTTATGTTATTTACTTTCATGTTATTTTCTTTTATTTGAGTGAGCATCTTCTCACCAAAGCACGAGACCTGAAAGCACTATTTTCATTCTTATGCATTGAGTCTAGTTAATGTTGGATGTGAGCATGACTGGATATTTTCTACTCTAAATTACAATGTTTAGTCGTTGCTTGAATCCTAGAGGTGATTTGCATTTATGTTTTGCGGTCTCACAAAGGGCTAGAGAGATACCATATCATCATATTATACCATGGTTGTTTTGACAAATTGTTGGTGTGTGAGATATTTTATTATTGCTTGCTAGTGGGTTATGTTATTGCCATGAGTGAATATGATGTTTAATTGTTATCATGGATATAGTTATTTACAATTTTTGGTGAAAACCTGAATACTAGCTAGGCATATATGGCAACAAGAACAAAAGAGTTTGTAGAAATTTTCTTTATCATTTTCGGTTTATCAGCTAAATTGCTTGAGGAAAAGCAATGAGTTAAGCTTGGGGGAGTTGAAACGTCCCAAACGTATATACTTTTCCAAACACTTTTGCTCTTCTTTTGGACTCTAATTTGCATGATTTGAAATAAACTAACCAGGAATGGCGTTGTTTTTAGCACAATTGCCAGGGTGTTATGTTTGTGTAGAAATACAAGTTCTCAGAATTGGACGACACTTTTTGTGGATTTTTTTGAAATATATAAAAAACAATGGAGCGAAACCCATCAGAGGGGGCCACCTATTGGTGCCAAGCCAATAGGGCGCGCCCACCCCCTTGGGTGCACCCTCTTGGCTTAAGTCCACCTCATGGCTCCTCGGACCCTAATTCCAGTCCTATAAATTCCTAATTCCAATAAAGAGAGAAGTTTTCATCATTATTTAGGAGATAGAGCCACCAACACCTCATTTTCTTGCACGCGACGGTTGGTCTGGAGTCCGTTAGGGGCTCCAAAGAGGGGGATTCATCGTCGTCGTCATCACACACCCTTCTCCATCAACACCATCATGGTGCTCACAATCGAGAGTGAGTAATTCCTTTATAGGCTTGTTGGACAGTGATGGGACTGGATCAGATTGATCAAGTAATCGAGTTATTTTGATAGGGCTTGATCCCTAGTATCCACTATGTTCTGAGATTGATGTTGGTATGACTTTGTTATGCTTAATGCTTGTCACTAGGGCTCGAGTGCCATGATTTCACATCTGAACCATTTATGTTTCCATGAATATGAGAGTGTTTTGTATCCCGTCTTCGAAGTTATATTCACATATTACATGTGATGATCCTTTAACCCCAAGGTGACAATAATTGAGATTCTTTCTGGCGATTGCCGTCGTTTGAGGAGTTCATGTATTCACTATGTGTTAATTATTTATTCTGGTTCCCTATTAAAAGACGTCTTTAATATCCCTTATTTTCCATATAGAGCCCACTGCCATGGGAGTGTAGGACAAAATATGTCATGCAAGTTCTTATTATAAACACGTATGACTATATACGGAATACATGCCTACATTACATTGATGAATTGCAGCTAGTTCTGTGTCGCTCTTGTACGTAAGTATTACACGATGAATGGAATATAAATCACAATTCATCACTAGTCCAAGTGCCTATGTTTTTCATATATTGAATCTTGTCAAGTTACTATTGCCGCTTCTACTATCACAATCACTACAAAACTATTGTTGTTACCATTACCGTTACTACTACTATTTTGTTGTGCTACTATTACTTTTGCCGCACAGAGATATCCTAGGTGTGGTTGAATTGACAACTCATTTGCTAAGAGCAATAAATATTATTTGGCCCCCCTTGTGTCGAATCAATTAATTGGGGTGTAATACTACGTGTGAAGACTATTGCAATCCCCTATACTTGTGGGTTATCACTACCGCTGTCCTCAGGGGTACTACTGCTTGGGGCCATCATGAACTATGTAGAGGACACATAGGGCAATTTCATTGAAGCGAGAAAGGAGCGTTTGTGAAAATGGAAGCGTTTGTGTCGATGCCACCCAAACCTTTCTGAAGCGGACCCCATCTTAATAGTAAGGTTCTCCTATGACTCAATTCCATTGAAAATGAAACACGGGAAAAGAACCGTCTGCAGTTTTAAACTCTGAGGGGATCGTATCGTCTTGTACCATATGATAAATTATCTAAAAGGCCTAATGCACACAATTACTCCACAAAAGCATTGTCATCAATCACCAAAGCCACTAAGGGATAAATATTCCCTAACAGGTGCACCGCCCATACTTAGGGTTCGTCTGCCGATCCAGTTGATCAGCCGACCTAAAGAGTCTTTTTCCCGACCCTTTGATCCGGATTTTCTCTCTCGCTAGTTGCACTTATCAGGGTTTTCTTTTTTATTTTCCTATCTAGGATGGGTTTGCATCATCCCCCGCAACCGTCGACCACACGCGCCCCTACTTCAACACCGATACAACTACATGACCTCTTCACCGACCTGGGGACTTGCGCAATGCGTCGGCCTGTGAGGGCCGTCGTCCAGGCATTCGCCAGGCCACCGCTCTCCTCCATCACCTCCTACCTCCATTGTGTATGTAAGGCCGCCTTCGCAGGATGTTGTGTTCACCGCTCGGGCCTTGCCGCTACTGCCGTGTCGCTGCTCGGGCATTGTTGCTGCGTCGGCCACCCGGGCACCAATGTTTATGCGCTCGTCCGCATGTCATCGCACATCGACCGCTATTGCCGACTTCAGCTCGTACTTATCCACCACCGAGCGGCATCCCTGATCTTGCATGTGATCATAATGATCACACGTACGCCCGAGATCCTCCCCATCTACACCGTGCGACCTATCTTGCTTGTTGATTTTGTGCACCTGCGCAGGTCCCGTGAAGACCGTCCTTTGGTACATCGCACCCCTCCATCAATTGAGTAAAGGGATGCCGCTGCATCACCCTATCACGCGGTAGCACCACTGGCCTGTCAGGCCTCAACACAACCACCAAATGGTTCTCCCCACAGCTGCACCGACCCACGAGCCGCGACTATGTTGTCCATTCGGGTCGTAGCGCCGCGACACATGGTTCACGTAGCCGCCTCGAGGTTGTCCTCGCGATTGCACCGACCAGCGCACTGCCGCTACTTCACGCCATCGAGCTGTCGCATCATGGCACATGGTCAATGCTGTCGAGCTGAGGTCTTCAAGTCGTCGCCCTGACCCGCATGTTGTCGAAGCATCGCCCATTTAGGTCATAGCACAGTGACACATAGTCCAATCCATCATCCCTGCGCATCGACTTCTACATGGTATGTCGTATGTCTCCAACATATCTATAATTTATGAAGTATTCATGACATGTTTACAACAATTTTATATGGTTTTGGTGCATGTTCATATTAATTTCTTGGACTAACATATTAATCCAGTGCCTAGTGGCAGTTGATGTTTTTCACGTGTTTTTGGTTTTCCAGAAAGTCCATAACAAACGAAGTCCAAATGCATAATTTTTTTTGATGATTTTTCCTAAAACATAAGAGATCCACGGAGCCTCGGGGGAGTACCAGAAGAACCATAGAGGCCGCACAAGGCAGGGGCATGTCCTAGGGGGAGGGCGAGCTTTGCCTCGATGTGGGTCCCCTGTGGCATATTATGGCGTGATTCTGACATTGAAAATTCCTATATATCTTGAAACCTCTAAAAGTTAACCTCGAATTTTTTTTACCCCACCACCACAAGCATCTGTTCCAAAGAGATCTCATAAGGAGCCCTTTTCCGGCGCCCTGCTCGAGGGGAATCCATCACCAGAGGCCATCTTCATCATCCTGGTAGCCTTCATGACGAGGAAGGAGTAGTTCACCCTCGGGGCTATGGGTATGTACTAGTAACTATGTGTTTGATCTCTCTCGCTCTATCTCTCTCTCTCGTGATATTGATAAGACATGATCTTGATGTACCACGAGCTATATTAATAAAGTTGAATCATATGGTCTTGTTCCCTCTCTATCTTTGTTGTGATAAATTGTGTCCTACCATTCGAAGTTCTTTGTGTTGGATTGGATAATATGAATCTAATTTTTTTATGCATATCGAATAATTAAATCACAGATAATTGTGGTGACATTGGAGTATTTAGGTGACATTAGAGTTGGTTCATGAGTATTTTATGGTGTTATTGTAGTACGATCTCTAGGGCTGTTTGTGACACTTATAGGTATGGCCCAATAGATTGATTGGAAACATAACTTTGAGGTGGTTTTGCTACCTACAAAAATTCCATCTTATGTTCTCTGTTATTGATAAGAACATTGGAGTAATTATTTATCACACGTTGAGGGATTGTTATGTGATTCGGTTATGTTAGTCATGTTGAGAGATTGCACTAGTGAAAGTATGAACCCTAGGACTTGTTTCCAAGAATTACTATACCATTTGTGATAACTTTTGTCACTTTTTACCTTGCTGTTTTTATTATTTCAGTTTAAAAAACCTATACCTACCATCGATACTACACTTGTATGGCCATCTCTTCGCCGAACTACTACACCTATACAATTTGCAATTGTATTGTGTGTGTTGGGGACACAAGAGATTTCTTGTATTTGATTTTAGAGTTGTTTCAGAGAGACCATTTTCATTCTACACCTATCGTGGATTGATAAAACTTTGGTAATCCACTTGAGGGAAATTTTCTATTGTCCTACAAAACTCTACGCTAGGAGGCCCAATAGAGTCTACAAGAATAAAGTTGCATAGTAGACATCAATTTATTTTTGGCACCGTTGCTAGGGACGTGAGTTCTCGAAGGTATGTTTTTAGATATTGCAATCAAATATTCTAGTTCCTTATTTTATCACTTATTTTGTTTGTAAAAATAAAAGTATTAAAAATAGAAGTGAAGTTGCATCAAATGCTTCATCTATATGATGTCTTTCTTGAAAATATGGATTCTGACAATTGTGCTCAATTGTCAAAGGAAGAATTTAACAAAAAATGTGAGTTCCTTGAACGATGAGCATGATTGCAATGTTATTAGTACATATTATTGGAATATCCATGATGCTAATGATATGCAAAGCCATAAGGTTGGGGACACTATGTTTGATGAAGATGACCTTTTTAGTCCCCCTAATTTTGATGAGCAAAATTATTGTGATGATAGCATGCCTCCTATTCATAATTATTGCAATTGCAGTAAAATGGGATTTAGAGAGGTCATAAATTTATTTAGTTATGATTCCACTATTTCGGAAGAGGTTTCAATTGATTATGATGAGAACAAAGTTGCTACTTATGATGATTATTGTGATGAAACTTATATTCTAAAATTAGTGCTACTTATTATTTTTAACTTTTCATAATTATGGATATCCTTTTACTGAACATTATTCTTTTAACATGGAACAGTTTATAGTGTTCAAGTTATAAACGTTACTCTCACTATTATGGATGATAAATGTTCTTATGTGGAGAGTAATAAAATTTCTATGCTTGTAGATCATGAAAAGAATGATTTGTTTGGAAACTATATGTTTGAATTTATTCCTGATTCTACTGAAAATTATTATAAGGGAGCAACATATTCCTATAGATATCTTAAGAATATAAAGTTTCCCCTCTATGTGTTGAAATTCTTGAAGTTTCACTAGTTATGCCTTCCTATGCTAGTTATTTTGTTCAATAGATTATTTTCTTTCTCGTTGCGTATGCATAGGAAGTGGGTTAGGCTTAAAATATTTAGGCTATATGATTAATGCCGCTTTCTCTATGTTTCAGTTATTTCTTTCATGTTAGCAACAATGAAATCATCGTGCCTAGCTAGAAGGCTTTAAAGAAGCACGCTTGTTGGGAGATAACCCAACACTTATCCTTTTTGTTTTTGTGTGTTTTCACGATTAAGACATTGTATAAATAATGCTTTCTATATTCCATTTCAATAAATTTTCAAGTAAAATCTTTTTGGTAGTGTGGATAATTGTTGATTTGATTTTGTGAAAAAACAGAAACTTTGTGCCTCATATTTGAAGGTTCTCTCTACTGGGATGTGATTGTTTCCTGAATTTTTACAAGGTATTGTGATACAAATTTCCTACTTTCTTTTAATTTTTCAGGATATTCAGAGTTAGGGAAGTATGATTTTAGTTCATATGTTTATAGACTATTTTGTTTTTGACAGATTCTGTTTTGCTTTTGTAGGTTGCTTGTTTTAGTGTTTCCATAACTTATATGTGGTTATATAAATTATGAGAATAATAGAAAACATTAGGAATTATGTGAAGACAATTCTGAAACTTGTCTTGATAGCACCTAAGTGAATGGTTTATTTTATTGTAGTTACCCATCTCACGAAGTTCCCTTGAGTGATTGAAGTTTTCAAGTTTTGGGTGAGATGACGATAGAAGGAGAATAAGGGCGTCATTCAATTGTCGTTTTCCACACTTTTACACGTCTAGAAGATACACGCCTCAATTGGTCATTTTTATTTCTGGTTGAAAATCACACATGGCTGGTGATGTACACTTGTAAAAGTAATGCAGGTGTATATTTCCAAGCGGGGCCTAAGGAGGAGCAAGCCCTTAATATTGGGGATGCCCAAGTGAAAGGACATGGATGTCGCCTAGAGGGGGGGTGAATAGGCACTCTAAAATAATTATGATTTAGGCTTGAAAAAATGTGGAATAAAACTAGTGTTTAGTTATTCAAGCACAAAACCTAAAACAACTAGGCTCACCTATATACACCAACAACTTATACTAAGCAGATAAATAACTAAGTGTTAGAAAGATATTTACCATAAAACAATATGGCTATCACAAAGTAAAGTGCATAAGTAAAGCGCTCGGGTAAGAGATAACCGAGGCACGTGGAGATGACGATGTATCCCAAAGTTCACACCCTTGCGGATGCTAATCTCTGTTTGGAGCGGTGTGAAAGCACAATGCTCCCCAAGAAGACACTAGGGCCACCATAATCCCCTCGCGCCCTCGCACAATGCAAGATGTTGTGATTCCACTAAGGGACCCTTGATGGCGGTCACCGAACCCGTACAAATGGCAACCCTTGGGGGCGGTCACCGAACATGTACACTTTGGCAACCCTTGGGGGCGGTTGATACGTCTCCAACGTATCTATAATTTTTGATGGTTTCATGATATTATCCTGTCAAACTTTGGATGTTTTGTATGCCTTTTATATCTTTTTGGGGACTAACCTATTAACTCAGTGCCAAGTGCCAATTCCTATTTTTTTCCATGTTTTTGACCCTTTTCAGAGGAGGATTTTAAACGGAGTCCAAACGGAATAAAACTTCTGAAAAGATTTTTTCCGAAATAGAAGAAGATCGGGAAGCTTGAGAACCAAGGGAGGGGACCAACAGGGACCCCACAAGCCCCCTAGCCGCGGCTAGGTGGGCCCGCGCCTCCGAGGCTTGTGGACTCCCTGGGCCACCTCTGACCTAGGTCTTTCGCCTATATATACCCAATAATTCTATAAAAAATCAGGAGATCATCGAAAGTACTTTTCCGCCGCCGCAAGCTTCTGTCTCTGCAAAATCCAATCTGGGGCACGTTCTGGTGCCGTGCCGGAGGGGGGATTCGGATACGGAGGGCTTCTTCATCAACACCGTGACCTCTCCGATGATGAGTGAGTAGTTCACCAAAGACCTATGGGTCCATAGCTAGTAGCTAGATGGCTTCTTCTCTCTCTTGGATCTTCAATACAAAGTTCTCCATGATCTTCATGGAGATCTATCCGATGTAATCTTCTTTTGCGGTGTGTTTGTCGAGATCCGATGAATTGTGGATTTATGATCAGATTATCTATGAATCTTATTTGAGTTTCTTCTGATCTCTCTTATGCATGATTTCATATCCTTGTAATTCTCTTAGAGTTGTGGGTTTTGTTTGGCCAGCTTGATCTGTGATTCTTGCAATGGGAGAAGTCCTTGGTTTTGGGTTCATACCGTGCGGTCACCTCACCCAGTGCTAGAAGGGGTAGCGAGGCACGCATCGTGTTGTTGCCATCAAGGGTAAAAAGATGGGGTTTTCATCATTGGTTTGAGTTTATCCCTCTACATCATGTCATCTTGCTTAAGGCGTTACTCTGTTCGTCATGAACTCAATACACTAGATGCATGCTGGATAGCGGTCGATGTGTGGAGTAATAGTAGTAGATGCAGAAAGTATCGATCTACTTGTCTCGGACGTGATGCCTATATGTATGATCATTGCCTTAGATATCGTCATGACTTTGCGCGGTTCTATCAATTGCTCGACAGTAATTTGTTCACCCACCGTAATATTTTCTATTTTGAGAGAAGCCTCTAGTGAACACTATGCCCCCGGGTCTACTTCACACCATATTTTCAGCCTTACACTTTTACTTCGTTGGACTTTCCGCCTTCAGATCTCACTTTGCAATCAATCTTGAAGGGATTGACAACCCCTTTATAGCGTTGGGTGCAAGCTCTTTTGTGTTTGTGCAAGTACTCCGGACTTGACGAGATTCTCCTACTGGATTGATACCTTGGTTCTCAAACTGAGGGAAATACTTACTGCTCCTGTGCTGCATCGCCCTTTCCTCTTCGAGGGAAAACCAACGTAAGCTCAAGAGACGACAGAAGATTTCTGTCGCCGTAGCAGCGGTCACCGAACCCGTACACTTCGGCAACCCTTGGGGCGGTCACTAAAATCCGTACAAATTTCTTGGGGTAATCTCCACAACCTAATTGGAGACCCCGATGCTTGTCTGGAGCTTTACACCAGAATTATTAAGCTCCGAGGCACCACCAAGCATCTCAGACGACAAAGCACCCAAGATGGGGGTATGAAGCACCCAAGAGTAATAAGCTTCTCAAACTTGGCTTCCATGTATCACCGTGGAGAACTCAAACCAATGCACAAAATACAATGGCAAGGGCACACAGAGTGCCGAAGTCCTTATCTTCGGAATCCCACCACAACAAGTAATGCTATGGAAGAAAATGAGAGGAAGAACAAAGAGGAACAAAGATCTAGATCCAAGGGGTTCCCCTCACATAGAGGAGAAGGTGATTGGTGGAAATGTGGTTCTAGACCTCTTCTATCTTCTCCCTCAATAACTAGGAAGAATCATTGGAGGGATTGAGAGATAGCAAGCTCGAAGAAAGTCAACAATGGGCGAAGAGTAGGAGCTCAAAGGATGGGGACCATTGGGGAAGAAGGCCACCTTAAATAGCCCCAGAATCCAACCGTTATGCCCACAAGTCGTGCTCAAGTAGTACTACCGCTCGGGGGAGCGGTGCTACCGCTTAGCACAGTCAAAACTGCCCAATGAAACAAAAAACACCAGTGGTAGTTTCGCTAGAGAGGTAGTACCGCTCGGGGGAGAGGTAGTACCACTTGAGAGGTAGTACCGCTCGGGGGAGAGGTACTACCGCTCGCAAGCCAGAGAGCTGAAAATAATCGGAAGTGTTGTGGTCGAAGGGAGCGTAAGTACCTCCGAAGAGGTACTACCACTCGGGGGAGAGGTACTACCAGATGGAAATGGGTAGGGTATGGCGGGTACGACCTCCTTCTACCCAAACCCATACCCACAAAAACTTTCTATACCCACCCACTTCAATACCCGTGCATAAATTCGCACCCATGCCCATACCCTTCGGGTATCCTCTACCCAATGGGTATCCAGTGATGGTGGAGGGCATGTGGATCATTGGATCAAGAGTTGTATATGAGACGAGTAGCAAAGAGTCGAGATTTCATATTTTTGAGGCATCACATAGGATTTAGGAGAAGTGGCGAGCAATGGAAGGCTTAAGGAATCGAGTCTTAGGATGGTACATAGGACTTATATTGACCCCGCATGTGATAGGAGTTACTTTCATTTATTAGATTTTTCTTAGTATCCATTGGGTTACCCATGGGTGTAATTTCGTACCCATACCGTACCCATATGTTTTGCGGGTATGGATACCCTTTACCCATAGGTACAAACTGTCTCTAGGTCTTACCCATGCCCATTGTTTTTGGGTAGGCCACCCGTGGGTACCCATACCCATGGGTAAAACTGCCATCCCTACGCTTGAGGACTTATACCGCTCTCTACTACCGCTTAGAGTAGTACTTCAACACAAGCAAAACCAAAACCACCATAACTGTCACATATGGACTCTGAAATGAGCAAACTTAAGCTTGTTGGATAGATGACAACAAGTACTATCAAGGAATGGAGAATAAATGCCAATATGATAAGGAAGATGACCTTCCCAAGAATTATTCAGAAAAATCTCCAACACCGAAAACACAAATATGATACATATGAAAACCATTTTTGATGAGCTTGAGCTTATCACGATGAATACCATAAGC